>NC_022012.1:65229786-65258036 GCF_000317375.1 Microtus ochrogaster
AGAGAGAGAGAGAGAGAGAGAGAGAGAGAGAGAGAGAGAGAGAGAGAGAGAGAGATCACTGTGAGGCGAGGTTCCGGAGTTCAAGAGATGAGTGCAGAGTGTCTGAAGCTGTGTCCTAGGGCCATGTGCTTTGATGGATCAGGCTATAAGGAGTGGAGGAAGGAAGAAATGTAGACAAAAGGGAAGAAAAGTGTAGAAATTAATCTCTTGTTTTTCATGAAATCTATTTGTGAGAATTTTCTCCCTAGGGTTGGGGCTAAGCCATGTCTACCCTCCTTCTAAGGTCCCAATGACAAACCAAAGTTTGATTCCCCTGAAGTAAACCCAATGAATTTATACGATGAGGAGAAATGGATGAAGGTTTGCTCATTAAAGTGTGGATAATCCCAAAGCAGCCACACTGTAAAGTCTGCACCCAGCATAGATAATGGCTTTTCCATAGTGGAGGCCCCTTTCTCCTGTCTTCCCCAGGGCAGAACTGGTTAGGAAGGGAAGCTAAATACTCAGATGAGGGTCCCACGACCTGCCTTGCCCTCCTTCTATGAGGGAACATCAACAGTAGACAGGACCTGCTGTGATGATTCCTTATAAGCAGGTTCAGCTAAACTCATGAAGGTAGCAACAGTTTAGCTCAGAGACCGGGGAGATAGCAAAAAATTAGCTGTTTGTCGAAGCCAGGAGAGAGCATATAAGCCCAACGTGAGTGAAACTAAGCAAAACACATTACAAATGTGTGCCTGGAGCTTTCTGTTGGGAGAATCTTACCTTTGACTTGTATTTTTCAACGAGGTGCCTTTCTGTCTCCCTAAGGTACATTTGACACTGTCTTAGGGGACATTTTTGATTGCTGTAACTAACATGGGGCTTCTGGCAGGAGAGGCCAGAGGTGCTGCTAATGTCCCTCAACATACAGGGGAACAATCACCTGACTGAAGATGTTAATGGAACCGAGGGTGAGAGATTCCTGCTTTGACAATCGAGCTGGCAATTTTGTTGAAAGAGCTGAAATCATCCTTAAATTGCTTTTCTCATCAAGAAACACCACAAAAGGACCTTGAAGTAATGTAGGGGAGGACCTTGGTATGCTGGCTGGGAAGTCCATTCCAGTTAGTTTTTCTCGCTCAAAAGGCCACTTATCTGGCCAACAGCCCTTATGCACACAGAGGCACATTGAGGGCTTCAAGAACACGCCACACATTGACCCAGTGAACCCAATGTGGAAGATAGCCATGGGTGGAAAGACACGTTCAATACTACAGACAGATATAGATAGAAACACAAAAGTCACGGGGAACAACTAAAGCTGGAGGCATGGACACGACTGTGAAACATGGCTACTGCAATGTTACATACGAATGCAGAAATGTTGAACATTGTCAACCCAACACAATCTAGACTCACTTGGGAAAAGATTCTTATTAAATTCGTCTAACTCAGGTTGGCCTATGGGTATGTCAGTGGGGATTCCATGTCACTCTGCAATGCAGAATCCCAGCTTTTTTTTTTTAAGTTAAAATGCTGTATAGTGAGACCCTGTCTCATAAGACAGCGAGAGCTGAGAGAGAAAAATGAGCAATTGAAGGGGAAAGAATGGGGGTGAATTGGATCCACATACATTATAGGCATGTATGAAGATAAAATAAAATATTTAATAAAAAAAATGCTGTAAAGTGTGATTTTTTTTTTAAAAAAATCCACTTTTAGATGAACCTGTCTTCACTTTTAATGATCTTTCAACCAAGTGCTGTCCTGTTTTGTTTTTACTTTTCTAAATAAAAGGAATATACAGAATGGCTTGACCAATGAGAATTTATCATTCTTGGCCTCTATTCTCTTTATGAAATTCCCTCATTCTGATCCTTAAAGTCCTTGGATATATTTATAAAACGCTGTCTGAAGTCTCCTTGTGCTTCTGCTAAGTTGCTTTTCTCAGGGAATATCACAATGGGGGGTTGGTATCTGGAGAAGACATATTGTTTCAGTTGTTCATGCTTGTGTTTTGTAATGAGATCTAGGCATCTGGAGCTACAATTCTGAGATGCTTCCTGCTATGGATATTTGATTCCACCCTTGCTCGGTGGGGGTTTGAATCTCCATTTGTTGCTACCCCAATCTTGCAGTTCATGGATCCACTGAGTGAGGCATCCATCTGGGTTTTGGAGTTCAGATGCTGACTGGCCTCAGATTGGTGCAATGAGGAGCTAAATGTACTGGCTGGAACTCTGAGCTCAGACTCCAGGCAGACCAGAATCTGTGTAGTGGGAAGGATGAATGACAGGTGACCAGACAAGGGAAGGGGACTGGCTCTGGGGCCTCTTAAGTAGGGTCATTTTTTGGTAGTAGTAATTGCTTTCTAAGTATTACTATATAGTTCAGAATTGGACCACACAAATGACTGATTGCTTTTGTTTTTTGGATTTTCATTTGTATAGTATTCTGTCACATAGTGCTGTGTGACCTAAATTGCAACAGGAAGCAATTTAAAGCAGGAAGGGTTTCTTCTGGCATAGAGTCTGAGAGGAATCGGTTCACCCTGGTGATGAATGGACAGAAGCGAGAGAGGGTACCACAGATAGAGCAGGAAGCAGCTGGCCTCCATTGCACCTGCAGAAACAGGACAGGAAGTGGGGTTGGGCTATAAAGCCTTAAGCCTCATCCCCACGATGTACTTCCTCCAGCAAGGCTCTACTTCTTAGAGGTTTCACAGCCTTCATAAACAGCTCTCCTAGCTGAGCCCCAAGTGTTCAAACATGAGAACCTGTGGGGAGATATATCACAGTCAAGCCACACCACCAATACCTGACAAAAATTCATCACCAACTCCATCCAAAGATATTCTGAAATCAGCCCAGCTCCACCAGGTAACCTGCTAGCTTCTTTATCCTACAGGCATCCTGCTTGGAGTTACCTACTGCTTCTTATAGTCTGAACTGGTTGCTTCCTAGGCTTGTTCACAGCAGTAGACATGAATAACAGCTTTGTCCTCTGTGGGATTTTCTTTTGCCCTAGGTTTTACTAATGTCCTTTTCTGATTTACTTGACTTTGTAGATGTCCTGTATCTTCCAATGCATGTTAATGGTTCATGGAAGAAGTAGATTAGCTAGGTACATATGTTCAGTGTGGAAATGGTTTTTAGAGCTGGATGTGGTAGTGTACTGTACGCCTTTAATCTCAGCATTTGGGAGGCAGATGCAGGTGGAACTCTGTGAGCTCAAGGCCAGTCAGCTCTACATAGTGAGTTCTGTGACAGTCAGTGGCATATATTGTGACCTTATCATGAAACAAGACAACACACACACACACACACACACACACACACACACACACACACACACACACACACACACACACACGAGCATTTAGGTCAGGCCCCCCTCTCGCTTCTAGAACCCAGAATGGAAACTGGTAATTCTACCTCTGAGCTCCACACAGCCTATGAAGCTGGGAGTTCTGATGCCATTTGATTCTCCGTCTTTCTAAGAGCAGCTCGTTGTCTCTGACAGTCTGAGTCTCACTAGACAATAGATTGATGTAGGCACTTTTCAGTAGTTTCATTGGGCATCATGGTTTGGCATCAGTGTGACATTTGTTTATGTTGTTGTTGGAGTTGTCTTCACTTTTGTTAACTTTTCTGTTTTCCCTCTTTATACCTCTTATTAGTATTAGCATTGGGGCTTTTCCAACAGAAAGGTCTTTAACTGTTCATATTGCCTCTTCTGTTTTTTTCACCTCAATAGAGGAGGGAAGAAGTGAATAGAAGAGGCCAAACTGTCATGAGACATCTCATCACTCTTCCCTGAAGATCCCCAAGGACCAGCTTCCATCCCCAGGCTTGCTCTGCTGCTGTGTGATGGCTTTGAAGGACAACAGAATTCCATGTCCGTCCTGCCTTACGTTGGGTTTTCAGCTGAGCTCCTCCGAGAAGTTCAGCTTAACAGGAAGCAATTCCTAAACACGTGCCTCTGTTGGAAGGCAGAACTCAGCATATCTCGTCACCGTGCTTTGGGTAGTATCTTTCAGGAGCTCTCTGGCTTTCTAAGTTCTCAGTGCCTCTTTAGAGGTGTGTACATGCTTTATTTTGGTCTCCCATGACACTTGTGGAAAGCCGCTCAAACATGCATATTACCTTCCAGATGTTAGCATTGACAGGGGACAAGGACAAGAGGGAAAATGCTTGCCCTGCATAACCTTTGATGAACTATTACCTGTCCCACTCAGATGCAAGCGTTCCTGGAAGGTTATCTTTTATGATACAGAACATGCTGGGGTTTTTTTTTTTGTTTTTTTTTTTAAATGAAAATAGATTTTTATTTTTAAAATTATTTTAACATTTCAAAAAGAAAAATATTTTGAAAAATTAAAGATAAAGGAATTAATTAGAAAGAAATGTAACTATAAGTCATTACAATATAAGGAGAGTTTCCCTGGGCACCTGCATTTGAGAAGCATAATAATTCTGATGAGACATTGTAGTTATATGTATTACTAAATCCCATCATGCTGTTTTAGTTTTGTTCTTCACTATGCTGTGGAAATCATTGGCCTTTCAATCAGCTGTTGAAACTTGACCACACAACCCTTGATCTTTGATCCAGTTAACATCAAACTCTTTTTAGAAGACAGTTTTATAAAAATTACCTATGTACCTAATGTATGCCAAATCTTCCATCCAGTGTGAGGAATGAGCCTACTCAAGGACCAAAGTATCATTCTGGAGGTCTACACTGATGATGATAACTAGGCATTTTTGGTACGCATACTGATTTATTATAAAATTATAATCATTAATAACAGTATTTGAAAATAGTGCTTAAAATTATGATTTTTACTCCACATGTGCATATGAAGAGAATAAGGCTCAGGACAGTGTGTGAGACTATTTTCCTGATGTGGGATTTTCCTCTGTATGCTCTGAATATGATTGGTTAATACAGGAACTACTTTAGTCCTATAGCAGAGCTATAGGGGAACAGAGCTAGGCAGGGAAAACTAAAAGGAATGCTGGGAGAAAGAAGGGCGGAGTCAGAGAGAAGCCATGTACTCCCTGCCGGAGACAGATGCCAGAACTTTACCCAGAAGCCACAGCCATGTGACCATACACAGATTAATAGAAATAGGTTAAATTAATATGTAAGAGTTAGCCAATAAGAAGCTAGAGCTGATGGACCAAGCAGTGATTTAACCAAAACAGTTTCTGTATGATTATTTCGGGGCTAAGTGGCTGGGAAGCAACAAGCAGTCCCTTTTCCACGACATTTTCCTACTATGTTCTAGTAAGAGGATGAGTGGGAGGCTGATAATATGGCTCAGAGGCTAGACTACTTTCTGTACAAGCATGAAGACCTAAGGTTGAACCCCCAACAATTCGTGTAAAGTTATATGTAGTAGCACAAGGTTATAACAGAAGTGCTTCCATGGAAGATAAAAATGGAGACTCTTTGCACACTTGTGGGCCAGCTAGACTTATACATGCAGTGGTGCACAAGAGGCCTTGCTTCAGTGGAAGACAGAAACCTCTGACCTCATGTACCACAGCATGTGCATGCCATAGTCACATGCTTGCACACACACACACACACACACACACACACACACACACACACACACACACACTAAACAGAGGACTGGAGAGATGTTCCCATTACCCATGTCAGCACTGCAGCTGTCAACCATCTGTAACTGTAGCTCCTGAGAATCCAGTTCCTCTTTTGGCCTCTGGGGACATTTGCATGTACACACACACCGTGGGGTCTCTGGCCTCTCTTCCAGGTATCCTGGATTGGGTGTGAACTTCATTTGATAATGAGTGTAGTCACTTCTGTTTAGAAAGATCAGGAGAAACGAATTTGTCTCTCCACGTTTACTCAAGATTTTTTTTTTGAGATGTTTACATAGACGGCCTTTCTCGATTTCACCAGAGGCTTTGGTGGTTGGGCCCAAAAGCAGTTCCCTTCCTTTCCCAGCAGAGAACGACTACAGCCAGGAGAAGCTAAGGAAATCAGACCCTGGAAAGAATGACACAGAAACAAATTCTACAGCCCGAACGGGAGCAGAAGAACTGACTTCAGTATTGAGGGAAGTGACAGATGTCCCTATGTTATGGGAACGGGTTTAAGCATAACCTTAAAATAGTGCTTTAGAGATATGAGGAGACAGAGAAGAATTTGTCTTTGTGCTTTAAGCCCTTTCTCTTCCACTAGGATTTTTTTTTTTTTTAGTTAGAATACATTTTGGACCAGAGCCAGGGACCTGGTCGTTTCTAATCTTGGGTGTTGCTGCCACCTACATGGCAGGAAGACTACACACAAATCAGCACTTCTCAGAGGGTACCTGAGACTGTCTGTGAAAACATAGCTTTGAGACCTCCCCATTTATTTCTCCACTTCACTATCCCAAACAAAGGACTATTTATTTCTACCCCATTACCTTGAATTCTCGAAGAAGTTTAAATTCTTCACTTAGATTGGGGGTGGGGAGAATAACACTGGTTATTTGGATTAAGGGCTGATCTCAGGGAATCTTCTCTATCATAAAGACCCCCTCATGGACAGCTTCATCCCTGGGGTTCCTTCTCAGGGGAAAAAGAAATGATCTTGACCTGGCTCTGTATGTCCCCAACTCTCATTGCTCAACTTCAGAATACAAAAGGGAAGGCGAACCCACATAGGCTACAACTAGAGAAGCAGAGAAGCAGGGTTCTGATGACAGACAAGAAAGGCTATTTTAGATAGGCAATGCAGATGACCCTGAAGCATTAACAGGGAATTCCTTTAAAAAAAATCCGCAGAAGCATGTGCCGTGTCAAGAACAGAGAGCATAGATGCTCCTTTTATCTTAGAAGAAATTGTGCAAACACCTTCCCCATAGAATCTGCACAGGCAGAATCTAAAAGGCAATTGATGACTCTGTAGATAATTACAATTAAAATGATTTCTAAGTGAGTAAATGATGGGTTTAGGAAGCACGAGCCAACTAATTATTGCTTTTTCATACTGTTATGAATATTGGCATGTTGCTGGCATTTGGCACTTTACAGATTTAGGCTGGGCGTGTACTAAATATGAACTGTTCTTCATTGCTGTTAAAGATCTTATATCCTTGAATAAAAATCCCCACAGTATTTCAAAGGATTGGGTTACTGAAGACAAAAAGGATCTTTACAACTGATGACAGGAAACGTGTTGTAGCAGTGGGGTACAGGTGTTTGAAATCGTTAAAAGGCAGAGCCCGAGACACCAAGAATTTTCTCTTTTATTACAGAAAAGCAATGTAAACATGTTTAGGTGCTCTATGAATAACAGTTTTATGTAATACTCTCTTACCTGTTTATTTTCTGTATCATTATAATCATGCTAACAATAATACAATCATCGCAGTCTGTTTGTATGCAAATTGCTTTGTGGGGGAGGCAAAGACGTATTTATTAAAGAGAAAAGGAGCAGGACCAAAGATAAGGAATGATTTTTTTTTTAAAAAATTAAATTAATCAAGGCAAACACTTTTAGTGCAGTATTTATCAAACCCTAACTGGAAAATAAAAGTATGCAATCCTAAGTTTGAAGATGAGATCTGGGAGAGTTAAAACGAACGTAAAGAGAGCGGGAGAGCTGTGGCTGGGCAGGCTCACCCTGTCTCTGCCCCAGTCATGAGATGACCGAACACCTGCCATTCTCCATTGGACCTAAGCCCGAAGAGCGTTTCCAGTGAGAGGTTCCTTTGGGAGATTGACTATTTTTATCTGCACTTTTTCTCCACACACCCTCTGAAGGATCCTTCCTTGCTGACCAGAGCCACTGCACGTGCTGGTGGTGGGGTGGCATTTAACTGTGTGTGGAAGACAACAGTCAAGACGCTTCACAAGTTTAAGTTGGACGACTACTAATTTAGAAAATCTTTAACAAATGCTAAGCATTGCACAGATGTTTACACAGTAGTGACTATGAAATGAATAGCAACTTTGGCACATTGGATATATTGGAATCCATTTCGTAGAGAACAAAAAGTTCTGACAACGCCTTAAAATAACTGATCACATGAGCTGTGTGTAAATTAAACTTAAAAAATTACAAGAGTCCATTCTGTGAACTGGAGACTGAACTCAATTGGGATTAAAATATTCTGGCACTCCAGTTTAAATGCACAGCATATACATCATCTTTTTTGAAAAGCAGATTACCATAATGTGCCTTTGCAAGACCAAGGAAAACCAGTATAGCTTCTAAAAACATTGATTTGAACATCTCTTAAAGGGATTTTGAAATTGCAGGAAATTGGACACACAAAGGAGATAAATATGACCGCAGATGCCAGCCCCGGAAGACAGCCTACCTACTGTAAGGTTTTCTTGTTATTTCCTAATAGTAACAAGGTCTAGGAAGTCTAAACTTAGTTTCTAAATTAGCAAGGGAAAAGTTGAGGCTGTCCGATTGTGTGTTTATGATACCACACATTTGACTTTAATTGGGTGTTTTCCAGGGCTTGTATCGTCCACAGCTATCACATAGAGCCCTCCTAGGGTGGAAAGTGCATGGAAGCTTGGCAAAGAAATGGGGCTCCAAGATATCACCAGGGCACACCAGGGTAGCCTCTTAGCACCAAAGAACTCCTCCTCCGCCAACAAAGACCAGGAACAGCTCCACAACGTGCATGAAGGGTGATGACATTCATGTCTGAAGACATGGCTTTACTCTGAATTAGATTTCTGTATGGAGGTGTAGACAGGCATAGATACTACCGGATGACTGCCAAAAAGAAATGCAAGATTCTCTTAAACCAACAATTCAATACAGTCACAGGAATCCAAACAGTTTCAGGTACTCCAGTGCTCACCAAGAGACAGACCTAAGAAAGATACCCTGCCCCAATCAGGAATCCAGTTTTAACTTGAGAGCTAAGGTGCCAAGTGGTCGTAAACCTAATTAGTCATAGGCCCACTTGCTGCTTCAGTTTTCCTAAAGTAGAAATCACTGAAAGCATGGACTCGAGACGGTGTTCATAAGGGGAGCATTTTCAAACAGCCCCAGGGATTTGCATCCTAAACAGGACTGCCATGAGGAGCATTTCAGTTCTAACACACTCAGTTCTAATCCGAATTCAGTTTAGGATTAAAAGTTTTCATTTTGGAGTGGTGGTTTTTAGAAATTGATAAAAAAACAAAAACCAATCGTGATGAAGTCATTTAATATGAATTTAAAGTGACTCAAGCTACAGTGCTGAAGAATCTTACGTTCTGTTCGGTGAAGCCAGGGTTCCCCTATGTCTGATCTCCCACCACTGCTGACACCATGAAATATTTATCAAGGATTCAATATTGTTTTCTTCAGACCTGAAAATATGCTAAGTATAGCAATGATTTCAATGTATTGTTAGTCTTTTGTGCAAAGGACATATTTATGAAAATAATAAAACTCATTTTAAATAAACATACCAGAGTTTCAATATGTACTTGGTTTTAACCATTACAATTTCTCCTTTTGGAGACATCTTTGATGTTTCATCGTCGAAAATGCCTGAGATGCCTTTGAAAGGCACAATCTGCCCCACTGCCTAGCTTGTTTGTAGCTTGTTTCAAATTCCTCACGGCTCTATCCAAAAGCGTAAAATGCTCAGAAGAGAATGGTTTCTGTGGCTATTACTATTGACAACATATTACAGCGTAAGTACAAATCAAAATTAACTGCATGCAGCGACATGATATTTTAGGAACCATGAAACATGGATTTTCATCACTTTGATGGCATTGCAATTTTTTGATATTCCTATTAGATATATTCATCTAGTTCAATAATTAATTGTAAATCTCGAAGGGTACAGAGCAAGGCAGCTCAATGATGTATTTCCCTTTTTGAATCTTTCCTTTCCTCTGACTGCTGCATCCCAACACAGGATCTGAGGCTGGTCCTCAGAAAATTGTTGAATTAAAATTGTATGAATTGAAATAAACTATACACACACACACACAAACACACACACATATACACACACACCATGCATGCACATACACAGGCAAAATACGTATAATCATATATATTTATTTCCATCTTCTTATGGATTAGGCCATATTTCTATTCATTTAGCTATATATTGATAATCTTTGATGGTTTTCTATAAATTAAGAAATCATTCAATAAAAGTCATAGCACTTAATTCAGACCAGCTTCACAGATGAGCATGTCACACCCGTTTCTGTTGATACTGCTTTGCATTTTTTTAGTTTTAGAATTTCTGCTAGCCCAGCTTCTTTCTGGGAAAAGATTGTGGATGTTTATACTAACAAAGAATGAGCTGTGGCATGTTGTAAGTAGAATCCCCTCCCCCAGTTCAGGTTACAAGGCTAATAACATCAACCTTTAATTAAAGATGTTCGCTACGGTGTCGTTAGAGCTCTGGACTGATTGGACTTTGCAAAACTAGACACTCTTGTATGTCACAGATTGACTAAAGGACATTTCGTGTTTACGGATGTGATGTGCAAAGGCTGGTTGGAACTGAAGCGCCCGCTGAAACACTATGTCCAAGCTCAACATGGCAAAGTTCATAAAGTTGTGGTTTAAATGCCTTGAAACAACTATAAGCTGAGAGTCTTGTGCATTCCTTTGGCTTCTCATATTCAGGCACCGATATTCACCACCTGAAGCAGTGTTAAACCTGTGGGCTGACATTCTTTTTTACAAACAGTGACAGAAAATAAGGAGGAATAAAGAGGCTCACTTAGACAATCAAATCCTAGAATTAGAATTTGGGTGTCCTCAACCAGTAATAACATTTTTAATACACCTTGGCTAACATATTAGTGAAGCCACTAGACCCATGACAACACTGTTTTTTTTTTTTATTTGGTGGGAAAGAAATAGTGTGTTTGTGCTTCTCTGTTAGTTCAGACTTGATTCCATTTTCAAGACTCCGTCTAGCACATCCTGCAGGAGCACACCTTCGCTATCCATGGACGATGCCGAGGCTGACCTGGAAAGAAAGCAGATATCTGGGTTACATAGTGCAGTAAAGAAACAAGAGGAAAGACAGAAGGAGGAGAGATGCGTGAAGGGGAAGCGAGAGGAGCAGAAAAGGAAAGAGAACATTGCCTGTGATTTCTGCATCCCTTTCCTACCCTGAAGTAAAGTGCACTAATGATAACCGATATCCCTGTCTTATAAGGCAGGAACCTACATTTTAATCCTACACATTACCAGTAGCTTTAAATGAGTTCAACAGCAAAATCTTTCAAAATGATGAATTTAGCTTGAAATAGGCAAATTCTCCCAAATTTTAAGTAACTCAATTGTTCTTAGAGAAACCTACAACAATGGTTTGAGTGCCAGGCTTTATAAATATTTGCTGAAGTATGGATTAAGGTGCAGAATCAAAATATGTATCGTTCAAGAATTTGGGTAGTTATCTGTATAGGCTAACAAAATGGGAGGGGGAGGCAGATATGATATAAATTGATTTGACTATTCAAAGAAGTGGAGCCTTGTGCTTTCATTAACTGTTTTTTTTTTGGTATTAATGATGCAATTCCAAAGTTGTAACTTTCATTCCTCCTGGAAAAATTCAAAATTGGACTTTTAATTTTAATTATTATCACAGCAAATAAATACGGTGCCCTATATCATTACATGTGTATATTCCTGTGAATCAGCCTATGGCTTTACGCTGCTTTAAAAGTTATTATGCTGGGGTTTACATTTTTCTCTTTGGAATAAATTAATTAAAGCATTGGTGTTGCTAAACAAAGCCAGTAGGAACTTATTACTTTATTATTGACATTGTTCTTCCTTTTTCCAGAGCAAGTTTCAGCCTCCGCCACAAGCCTGTGTTTGGTGGCCATGATTGATGCTCAGCTCACACTGTCCACACTTTCGGCCTCATGCATCATCATCAGGCCCCTCCAACACTGCCGTCCTGGAGCTGTCCTACTTTCTGATTCCTGGCTTTTGCCGGTGATTCATGAGGCAGAATAGTAAAAGAAAAAAAAATCTCACCTTGGCTTTTCACAATGTATCATCCTCTGTGAGAATTCTAGTTTTGTTCATCAGATTCATGCAAATGTGATATTGATTGACAGTGATGTATATAGATCCACACGCACAATGTGGGACATAGAAACCACTAAAATGTTCTATTAACGGCAGGACACACACTGCTTAGAAACTACTTTGAAACTGATGTGGACACTTAGTGCATAGTTTTTTATACTTTCAAACTCTGCCTTCTCCACTATTTTCAGCTGGCACTACCCGTGTGTGTGTTCATGTGTATGCATGTATGTGTAGGCCAGAGATTAGCGCTGTTATCATTCTCCGTGTTACTTTTTCAGCTCACTGAACCTGGAGCTCTCTGATTCAGTTAGACTGGCAGGCCGGCACGTTCCAGGGATCCCCTGTCTCTACCTCCCCAGCATGCGGATTACACCTGGCTATTTTTACAGAGGTGCTGAAGATAAAACTCATGTTATTGTGCTTGCATAGAAAGCATTTTACTGACTGAGCCACCTATCCTGCCCCTGAAGTTATTTTTAAGTCCACTGTCCCAAGAACATTGGGAGGTAAAATTATTAATTTTCTATGCCAATGTTCTAATGTCTCTCATTAACAGTAGCCTAAAAATTGCAAACATTGCCCTGTAATTTTTATCATCATGAGTATGACAATGAGGGACAAGGGGTGTGTTCTAAGACAGCCTGGAAGATAAGGCTGAGCTTTACCCAGAAGCAAACTAGAAAATGTCAAAATTATTTTGCAAAAGCATCTTTTAAAATAAGAAGCATCCAGGCCTTAAAAAGCCAGGGAAGGAAGGTCTAATGGCCCTAAAATCACAAATAGGGAGCTGCATGTTCATGATGCTGCCTTAGAGCTTCTATTACTAGACATCAACCTTGTCCCCACAGGTTTCCAGAACGTAGAAATGCCGGGGAAGAAGTAGGTAGATGTCACAGAGTCAGAGACACAAGCTCCTATTTGGGATTCACCTGATGAATTATTTCAAAGAAAAGACATGTCCAAGGGTTACTTTCCCCATCAGACCAGACCTCTAGGTTCACCAGCAAGGTCGAAATAGCAAGAATACCCTGGCTGACAGGTGCTTCGCCAACCTTAATGGACTCCAGGCACTCACCTGGGTATAAGGCTTGAACCAATAAAGATCAGAATGGCAAGCTGAGTAAGGTACAGCCCTCCAGAGAAGAGGGGAGCACACTCAGCCAGGCCTCTGAGCTGTGACCCATATGCAGAGTGGTCCATTTATGAACAGCTCCCCCTGGCCAGATCCAGGCTGGACAGTACTGTGAGAGTGAAAATTAACCCACTGTCTCCAAAGGCCACTCAGGACATCATCTGTAACATTTTACACAAAATCTAAAAATTCCATTTTATTAATGGTGTCTAAAAACTAGCAGCACCTAACATAGTAACTTCATATCTTTTCAAAAACATATTTCAACTTCTCTATGCTACCTTGTCCTTATGACTTTCTGTTTATGAACGAGGGTTGGAGTCAGTGTTATGTAGCTACAGAAGCCAGAATTAAGGGTCAGCTCGAAAAGATTTAAAAACAAAGACAGCATTTGGATAGAAGAATAGAGGAAGCGATACTCTTGGTATGGGAAAATCATTTCTGTTTTCCTTTTCTAAATACTCTTTAAACATTTAGTCTATTCATTTAAAATGAGGTAATAAATATATTAGTCAGTTAGCATTACATTAAACTACATAAGGTCAATATCCATTACAGCTAGAAGGCCGAGCAAGCTCTGCTTTGTAACAGGGGGATTTTGCACACCCATGAAGATGTTAAAGGGAATTTCAGATGGAGTGATGCCATTCCAGGGAAGAAAAACGGGAAGAATGATGGCTCCAGACTTAAGCGTACCCCTTCGCAACGATGGCATTGTAAGTTTAGCTGCTGACACACTGCTCTTAGTTAGGGTCTCAAATATCACCACTTCAAACCTCCTACATTGGTTTTGTGTGCGTGTGTACACCACCCCGACACAGTAAACAGAGATGTGTACTTCTCCAGGGTGATGCTCATCATTGTGGGGCCCCTACACTTTGAGTCACTTAGACTGAAGTTTATCTCTGAAAAATGAGTTGTCATAATTTCACAGCTTCAGAAAAGTCCCTCTTTGCCACCAAATTCACATAAGAAACACAAAACATATTCTCTTTCCTTGTTCAGTTATAGGAATTTCATCTATCAGATGTTTCTACTCCGAGGAAATTTAATGTCTCATCAAAATCTTTTTCAGCAAACAAGCACCTCTGTCAGAAGTGTCTTAATTTCTTATTACAGAATTTTATCCACACGAAGAGTAATAAATAATTCATGCTACTACCTCTTTGTTGTGTGTCCCTGAACTGCACAGAGCTGGGAAGCTGACAGCTGTGTCAGGGCCAGGCACCCAAGATCTGACATGACAAGCAACTAACAAGTTCCTTTCGGTGTGTCCCAAAAGAAGACAACAGCCCAAAGTGCAGAGAGAAATCCCGAGCCAAAACGAAACGGCTTCTTTCTTTTCCCCTAAGTGTTTGCTACGAGCTGCTTTCCGACCCGCAAGCCCTGGTCATTTTACAGGACTGCCCAGCCCCCTTTCTTCCTCACACTCGCTTGGCCATTTACGCCTGGCTACGGATCAATATGAGCAATTCTTGGAGAAATACGATGTCTCCATGACAACCAAGCCACAAATTCTCAGTGGAAGGCAGTGAGACCAGTAGCGAACCCTCCAGAGGTTTCTAGGCCTATAAGGGTAAGATGTCTTAAAATGCAAGGATGGACAGAGGAAGAAGCCAGAGCAATTCATTCTTTATTACCAGTTTAATGATGTCCGATGTATGGAACAGGGCTCCATCTACAACACTCTTCCCCCACTCCTGGCTTTCTAATTACTCTGTTTTGTTTCTTTTGGACATGTTCTTTTGTTCACAACTGTCAGATGGTAAAAGCCATCTGAATTTCACTCTCAGTCCACTTATATTAAGGAATCGTGGGTGACATTATTGCTGATGCATCCTGTCAAAAACAACCAGTGCTTCAGGAAACCCCTGATTCCTAGATTTAACTTCCCGACAAAACGTTTGATGGGAAACAGTTCATGGAGAACTGTAAAAACCTCGTCAGAACTAGACACCTTCAATCCTAACTAAGTAATCTAGGAATAATCTTTAGTAGGGACAGTTAGCACTACCATCACCGTCTCCTTTTTAAAGTGAAACAAATCGACCTTTTCCTTGGGGTGTTATGCCAGAGAGCAGGGTTAATTTGTTCTTTAGCAATTTCTGTCATTGTAAGAAGATGCTGTCTCTCTGCACCCTCAGATGCAGAAGAGAAAGCATTGCTGGGATCGGGCACGCAGCTGCGGCTCCTCTTTTAAGGGATCCTAGTGCAGTGGAGGGGGCTGATACACACTTGCCATCACGACTGGGCCTATTGGGGTTCCGAGATGACTTAGGGGGCCTGCCATAGATTGCAGGCTGCACCTTTCCCTGAAAATTAAATCTCAGTATCTCTCCTCCGGGAAGGATCAGGGGACTGTTTGCAGCTGGCCCCCTGTCAGGGAAGGCGACACAATTTGGAAATCTCTTAACTAAGCTGACAGCCTACAGAGAGGATGAATCAAAAATATGATACAAAGATCGCACACAAAGATGTGACAGGGTGGAGGAGACAGGGTAGCCAGACAAAACGGGAAAGCAATGTCTGTCCAGTCCGGAGAGAGAGCGAACTCTTTCAGTCATGGTAATGAGGTGGGTACCAGCAGCTGGAGGCTTGTAGTGGCCCAACAATGTCATTCAATTTTTAGTAACAATTATTTTTTTCTTATAATTAATTAATAATTAAAATTGGGTGTCCTTCAATCTGAAGGCAGAAGCAAAAGATCCCAGCTAAGAAGTTTGAGCTATTTTTTTTTTTCCTGGTACATTTTCCTACCTTTCCTTTTCACAGAGAGAATATCAATGTAAGCGAATTCGACACCGAGTAAATCTTACTCCCCGATAGAGGGTTCCGACAGTCTTTCCCGTTGTTTGACCACCTCCACCCTTGTTTTGCTAAAGCGCTCCCCTCCCAGTCAGAGTTCTGTTTGTACAGGGTAAGGTAAAGAGATTCTAGTGGTGGCAATCTGTTCCTCCCTGCTCAGCTCTGCATTTCAGCCTTTCTCGGGTTAGATCTCATTATTTGAAACTATTCCAAATGTCGACATTTCTCTAGTTTCCAGCTTCTGTGTGGATTAAGCAGTTTAGCTTGGAATTGATAATGAACTAATGGTGCCGGCTTCCCTTCTCCGTCATAACGTCTTTGTACTGTGTCCAGCTGAATTCTTGATGAAAGAGGAAAAGATAACAGCCCCACACCGTGACCTCCTGGGGGGGGCGTTAATTTGAGAGTGCAGCTGGTAAGAGCCAGCAGCCTTCCACTGTCCTCCCCCACACACTCCCGAGGACCCCAAAGCTGTGTCAAATTTATCATTTTATACTTGACTATGTTTAAATGGCTTCCACCTGCACTCTCCGACTCTTCCAAGGCACATCTGTCAAGAATGTCCTCGGTATCTTGGAAGTTTGCCGAGTTCAAGTCGGTGCCATGCTTGACCGGACTGACTGAAGCTGTTAAAGAGAGAGAAAGGAGAGAGAAAGAGAAAGACAGCCATGAAAAAGTAGCAGTGAACGCCATTAGAACATTTCAGTCCCACAGAAAGTGTGGGGGCACACTATGGAAACACAAATAATAAATTGAAATAAAGCGTATCCTCTAAGTATTTATTGGCAGACACATAATTAGTTGAAAAATCCATAGATGGGACTTTATCTCAGAAGAAAAATAAGCTTCTGGCCTCAGCTTAAAAGCTACGCAGCTACAAAGTGACAAAGTGATGCTTTCGAAGTTGGAATCTTATTTTTAATGCATAAATCTAAAACGATGTAGTCAATTAAGAGCACATGGGCACAGAGCAAAGACCATCAGCCAACTCAATTAGAAAGCCCAGCTCTGCCCCTGTGGTGCGGCTCCTTCCGTGGCGCAAATCGCAGGAATGGACTCTTTGTTTGCACTTTGGCTGTCTTTTCATCGCCTCAAAACCCATGGCCCCAAACGCATGCACATCAAACGTCTCAAACGAAGATCTTCAAGTAGAGAAAGAATGCACTCAACACAAGGAGAAGAAGGGTGTTTTGAGCAGCAGGTCACCCAACGACTTTTCACAAGATCATTTCCTAGGTAGCAGCAGGGACCAGACATGGAAGCTGGCACCCAGGTACAGCATTTCCTGTAAGAATGTTATCAACACCAGCCAGCTCTTTAGTAGACAGATGCAGATACCTATGGTTTTCCGCAGGTTGAAACATTGGCTGTAGATGACATCCACAAGCAACGCGTTCCCATGTTACCTCCTCACTAGTCATTATCTACCAGGAAAAGAGGGTCTGCTCAGCATAAAGATATTCAGTAGACAGAACAAAATGAGTGCCGATCACACAGATCAGGTCACACCCACTGATCTGAAGCCAAATATACGCACATTGTGGGGCATATGCATTCCTGTGAAGTATAAACATGTACATACAACTGTCCGTACATGTCCTTATATATGCATACGTGTATACATATGTACACATTATTGAGTATACACTAATGCAGACATGTAAACATGTACACATTACCATTCACATGTATACCTATATATACACTCACGTATATATACATGAACATATGCTATCCAATATATATACATATATACTCAAGCAGGCATATAAATGTCCATATATACCCTTTTCTATATGTATACACACATGTACATACACTATTGAGTATATATACATATATATGTGTGTATACGTATAGAAAATAAATACTCATTAAGGCATGTAAACATGTCCACACACCACTGTGCATATGTACACACATGCATATATACATATACACAAACTATATATATATATACACTCATTCAGACTTGTAAAGATGTACATGCATACATCTATACACACATGTACTGCTGAGTGTATATATATATATACATACTCACATGTATACACATACATACACTACAAAAAGGGTATATGCATGTACATACTAAATGCATATATATAGCTAACATCTATATATGTATATATACACTATTGAGCATTTCTATATAGTAATATATATATACTATCAAATATACAGATGACTTACACACATCTATAAATATATATCTATATACACATAAACACTTTTAAATGTACACATAACTCATGTATATAAAACATTTATCTATATACATACAGATACACACTACTGACAATATATATAGATGAACTCTTAAACACATGCATATGCATATACATGTCATACTATTGAGTGTGTATGTAACTCAAATGCACACACATATATAATTGACTGTAAATATACTCATATATATATATATATATATACACACACAGGTATATACAGAGATAACACTTTAGGGAGCAGTAGAATATTATATTCTTCTTATGTTTCTATAGTACTGGCTACCACTGTCTACAGCTTTTGGTGATACATCATATTTATAAGTAATCAATGCAATAAACAAAATGTACCTACATATCTCATATAGGAAACATTCTTAGGTTCAGGTTCTCTGTTGCTAGACCTCCTCTAGTACATGAAAGAGCCACGCAGAGGCTGGAGCCCCCACACTGGATAAGTGACATCAAGGTGTCCTGCTGGAGCCCACAGAAATCAGCAGAATCAGTGGTCTGGGCTCCCCACTCCTCTGTGTGCTCAGAACCTGAGGCCCAGCAGCGACTCTTAAAAAGAAGCTGGTAACAATTCTAGTCACACGTTCCCTGCAGACAGGGTCAGCAGCCCTCTCCGAGCCCAGAGAGTAGCTATCTTATGAACAGTGGGAAAACACTGGATTTACTATGTCCCGAAAACCTTCCCTTCAGAAGCAAACATGGGGGAAAATGGAATGCTTATTTTAGATAAATAAATCTACACTTTCATTTTGTAATTTTTTTTTTGAAATTTCTGAAAGACACCAAAAAAAGCATAGGCCAAGCCTGTCTCCTTCATTTGCTTTCTTGCCTGCAACAGTGCCTGGGCCATAGAGATTATCCTCCAAGGGTTTCTGAAATGAATGAACAGAGAGGCTAGACTAGCTGTCTCATAAATCAAGAGTATGTGTGCTCTCAAGAATGTGTGTTCAGTTAGATCCACGAGGAGACTACCACTTCATACCACGTGGCCGAGTCTTTGATCTGCAACGAAACACCTGTGTCCTGATTACCGCTGGTGTGCCTTCCTTCAGTTTAGCTTTCCTCGCTTTAAATGGTGTGGGTTTTTGAATTCACAGACTTTTGTGAGCGTCTAAGTGGGGTAGTGAAATGCAGCACAGCCACAGGAAATTGTTATACCAGCCGACGTTCATAGTCTTTTTAAGTGGATCTTTTCTCCATGTATCTTATTTGTTAACTCTGAAGTAGCGACTGTGGTGTTTACAATAAGAAGCAGATCACATAGATTAATCTTTTGATAAACACCAACGAGGTGGCATCTCTCTTTATTTGGGCCAACGCGTTGTTCTTCTCATCCAACATATTGTTCTTTCGTGATCGAACACCTTTTATCATTCATCCATTTCTTCACGCCTCCAAAATATCTCTATCAAACAACCAATCTTCCAACTGCTGCTCTAGTGGGCCCCTACTCCTTAGTCAGAACTATTGGCTACTGATAGACTATGGGAGAAGGGGTACCATTGTTTTCAGTTGTGTGCCCGCTGGTAATCCCAGCAGACTCCAATGAATAGTTCTGATTCATGGCCACTAAAAGACACTATTTAGTTAAACTCAGGGGATCACTAACCAAACAAAAATGTATGGGTATGAGGAAGAGACTAATAGGGAAGGTAGGAGGTAGACAGAGGAAGGGAAGGGATTACAGAGGGTGGGGAATGATATCAGTATACTACATACATTTGTGAAATTGCCAAAGAACACATTTAAGCAATAAAACATATTTCTGTTAACTAAAGACCTCAAAGGGAAGAGGGCATGGCATTAGAAGAAAGAAGCGCCTACCACTATTATGAGTGGCCGTAGACTAGATCCAAGATGGGAAGATGACACCCAATGTTTTCAAAAAGCTAGAAATTAGGACCAGCCCTTGGTCTTTCTGGAACTGAGTCCAGCGGGTACCATGTAGTTACTCTGTCTTGACTTCTGCTTTTTAAGACGCTGGTTCTTGTGAGACTGAGTGTTATTATTAAGAGGAGGTTATTCAAATGCCCTCCTCACTACGGGAGAATTTTCACATCTAAAGTGGTACATGATTTGCCATTCTTCCCTGGGAGCTTCACAGAGCATCCAATTAAACCTACTGTGCCAGAAAGGACTCTACTGTGTCAACTGGTAGCAGCAGGCTTTAGAGAGGTTAATTACTGCCAGTCTACCTTTTGTTTGTTTGTTTCTTTGATAGGCTAATCCTTGTGCTTGTCCTTTGGGGTGTCTCCTGTTGTGTTTCCTCACTAAACTCTGACGTGACAAGTGACTGAAGTCCCTGCGATGGACCATTTCAAAACCGTTAAAACGAGCACACACTGATTCGGTGTTTATTTAGGTCTTGCTCTTTGCTGGACCCCAAAGGATGCAGAGAAGTGAGGGTCCTTTTAATGCACCCTCATGCAACCTGTGATCTAGCTGGTGCACAATTAACAACATTAGTCAGGATCTCTGGAGTCCACACTCTCAGGGTGACATGCCTCTCAGGAGAGCAGAGAAGTCCTCTGCTAGAAAGTACTAGAGGTGGAAGTTTGATCTAATTCACCTTGAATGGGAATATGGGAAGACCAACCAGAGCCATTCTCATAAAAGAAAAAGGCCCAGGCCCAGGTATGGTTAAAGAACTGCTGAATACCTCATGCCACAGATGTGTTTGCCAATGTGCCTGTCCACTTGGGATGTTTTTAATGAATTTTCCTTGTTTGTCTCTTGGAGCTGTCTCTGAATTGCTGCTGTTGGCTAATTCTTCTCACCTGTAGACATTAGCTATAGACAGATTTTTTTCCTTACCCTAGATAGTCAATAATTTGATCTTTACTGATGGAGGACCCATTTATCACAGGAGCCACCCTTTCACGATACACATCGACCCTTCCTTATCAATACCACAGTCCATTTGTAGCTCATCACTAAAGTTCTCGGGTGTTTTCAGTAGTTTTTGAAGGTGCTTTTCAGAGCTGGGCGGAGAGGCGCTTTTGACATCAATAACAGTGCAGGCGGAAGCAAGACTCATCTTCAGCTTCATTATCAGCGGCTTTGCTTCCTCTAGAGTGGATGCTGAAGCTGCCCTGCATCTGGAGGGTTGGGATCCCAAAAGACATGCTCTTCTCCACTAAAAGGCGAAGTCTGTTCCGTCCACTGGTGGATGGAAGGCTGTTCTCTTTACTCACCACACACTTTAAAATATTGACAGCCGAAAGGCTGGGTGCCCTGAATATCTTTCCAATATCTCTAGTCAGTAGACAGAGAGAGGAGTCTGTGTGCTCTACATAAATGTGTGCAACTATGGAATGTACCTCGAATGGGTTTAATTCTGGGTTCTAAGAAATGAACGGTTCAAAGACAATGGAAAATCAGTGTCTCTCTGTCCTCGTGTGTGTGTGTGTGTGTGTGGTACAGATTATTCAGGTTCATAGTCACATGCATACATACACCTGTGGAGACCAAAGGTTGATGTCAGGTTTTTCTCAACTGCTCTCCATCTTATCTGTTGAGCCACACCCAGCTTTTTTGTGGGTGATGCAGACTGAACTTGGGTCCTCATACTTCCACAGCAAGCACTTCATAGCCTAACCCGTCTCTCCAGCCCTCATATCCAGTAGTTTAAAACGACATCCCAAACATTTTATGAGGAAGACTCTATGGAAGAAATTACTGTTTAAATTACATGGTGACATGGCCACGTAATTCCAAGTATGCCACACTCCATACACCTCTATTCTCTATTCTGACTTCTGTTATTTTATAGAAACTCCCACCCCCTTTTTGCCATTTGTAGAATAGCATTTAATGTTAAAGACAGCTATGACTAGAGTGTTGGTTGCCTTTCCCATCACTGTGACCAAATACAGAGACACTTCAAAGAGAAGAGTTTGATTTTAGCTCATGATCTCAGGGCATCTCAGTCATGAAGATGACACAGAGAAACTCAAGGGTACCTAGGGTATATTGCTGGTTCTCTTTCTGTCCTGATTACAGAAAAGAAGCCAAGAAAGCTAGACCAAAACTGGAGCTAGGAAAAGTCCTCAAAGGCCCATTTCCAGGGACTCACCTCTACCAGACTGACCCCAGGTAATGAAGTTTCCATAGCTTTGGACAAGCTGACTACCAAGGTTCAAACACATGAACCCAGGGGAAGAACACCACACATTCATATCCCTTCTTGCTAGAAGAGTTTCAGGAGATACACTCCCATCCTGGGTGAGAAGAGAGACACCTCCAATGACAGCCTCTGTTCTCTCTACAAATACCACATGATTTCTCAGCTAAGGGACTCTGATCAAGCAGAGTGCTCCATAAGAACCCATGACCTTCTGGTATAGGTAAAATGCACAATGAAGGGCATTTTCAGAAGAAACAACCCCTCCCCATGCCTAATGGGTTATCTCTCTTTGGGCATAAAGTCTCCCAGGAGAACGCTTGTGTCCAGTCTCCACCTTGTCAGTCTACTTCAGTTGGGGTCCATCGGTGAAGCTATTCTTCCCACTTGAAAATCAATGGTTCTATGAAGACCATGTCCAAAATATTCTCCATATTCTAAAGTCTTGTGAATCATTTATCTTTGAATTTATTTCTGTAAAGTCAACTATTTCTAATTATCTTTTCTTGCTATGTGCTTTAATTGAAAAGAATCCATGTCATATGTGAAGTGAATAAAATAAGCATAAGAAATGATTCTAATGTCATGAATTAGGACTGATTTAGAAAGAGATCCCAGGGTTGGGGAGATGCTTCACTGGTCGAGAGTTTTTACTGTGTTCGGTTCCCAGCATCTAAGTTAGGCAGTGCACAACTGCCTGGAACTCCAGCTCCTGGAAATCTGTCTCCTTCTTTTGATCCCCTCGAGCATTGAACTTCCATGTAGGCCATACCCCCCAATAAATATAAAACCTTAAATAAAAATCATAGAGATCCATTTATATGTGCAACCTCTTTGGAAATAAAGGCAAATATTTAAAGGCAAATGACTCATAAAAGAAAAGCACACATATGATACACAAGTTCTAGAAATCAGGCCAAAGAAACAAAAGAGAAAAAGAAAATAAGGAAATAAAGAAAATAAAGGAAGAGAAGAGAAGAAGAAAAAAACCAAAAAAAAAAAAAAACCCAGTCCAAATCTCCTAGCTTAGTCTGGAAGCAAAATCTGATCACTTTCTTTTGGGATTCTCTACCTCCTCCTGCTCCAATGGAAGCAGTAAGAAATACACAAAACAACGTCTTACAAGAGACACAAAAGAAAGAAAAACAACATCAAATTCAGTCAGAAGTAAATGTTGATGCCATCCTGGCAGGTCATAAAGAAAACAGCATGCACATATTTTATGTGTTTCATTTATAACTATGTCTATGTGTGAAGGTATGCTATCTGAGGGTAGGTGCCCTTAGAGCCTGGAAGAGGACATCAGATCTCCAGAGATGGAGTTACAGGGATTTGTAAGATGACAGACATAGGGGCTTGGATTCGAATGCTGGTACTCTGCAAGAGCAGTACATGCTTTTAACTAATGCATGTGCATGTATTTTAAGTCAGAAGGAAGTACAACTCATAAGGGAAATTTAAGTGCCACCAGCAGCTCTGTAAGCACAGAAAATGTCATCTGGACAGACTCCAAACTTAGTTCACAACGTGGCTTGTCTCTGGACAGATGTCAGATCAGGACAGCATTATCTGCTAAAGAGCTGTGCACATATTGCCCATACTTTAAGGAGTATCTACTGAGATAATCAAGTGATAGTATCGCTTGAGTGTACACCCTGGGCTAGACTCTGGGCTTACTTTGCTTTTGGTGTGGAAAACAAAACCTTACAGTGATGTCAACAGATTCAATTAGGAACCTGATGCTTCGTCACCACTAAGGGATGCTCAGGAAGAGCACTGTTAGACTTCTGTGTTCCCTGGCCCCTGAGCTTGCTACCTGAATGCACTGTCATTTGGATTTGATTTTGCTAATGTGAGTTTCTGCAAGGATAATAAAATTTTTAACTGGTAAAAAGAAGAATCTTTCAGAATTCTATGAATAATACCCATTATGTTGGTACTCACACCCAGAATCATACAATTTTTATTTCTTCATACACACACACACATACACATAAAGTGTTGACTAATTAGGCTGAGGGGAAATTCTTCCTACAGCTAAATCTATGGCTGAGACATGTGTCTAGTTCACCAAGGGGATTGGAGGGTAGGCTAGTGTGAATCACTATGAGGTATCAATTATTTATTAAATCTCTTTAAACATGATTTTATTCCTCACAGAAATAAACATGATTTTATTCCTCTATTACGCAGGATATCTGAGCAAGGAGTTACTTTGGTTAGACTAGAAACCAGCAAGTACTATACTGCTGACCTACCACAGGACACAAAGGACTTATCAATAATGATTTTCAGGGCTGGAGAGGTGGTTTTATTGGTAAGAGTACTTGCTGTTCTTCCAAAGGAATCAAAGTTCAGTTCCTAGCACCTACATTTTTGTGTGGTTCATAACCACCTATAACTCCAGCTCCTGGGGCATCTGACACCCTCTTCCGGCCTCTGTGGGAACTTGCATACATTTGACACAAACTCACCCACACTTATACACACACACACATAAACAAACAAACAAATAAATAAATAGTAAATATAATCTAGGTAAAGCACTAACAATAATTACTAAGGTTGAAGTAATTACCACATGTAATTGTAGATTTAGGGGAAAAAAATCTCAGGGCCCTATTTAGTGTTACAGCTCAAATCAATCCAAACATCTCTAATAATTTACCATTGAAAACTGTAGTAGCTTGTATTAAAATGCCTTATATGCATATTTTAAAACAGAAATATTAATCTTCACTAGCTAATGTCCAAGCTATATGTATTCATTGTAAGATAAAAGAATATAAAGGATTTCATTATTGGAAAGGTATGCCTTCTCAAGGATACAGTGTAGCAACAGGGCAGGTGTCTGTGTGTGTCTCTCTTAAGTCTGAAGTCCAATGTCACCTCTACTCTCTTTAGTATGACCTTGGGATGGGACTTTACTTTCCTGCCTCAAATTCTTTTTTACATAGAATGAGGGAGTTGGAGCAGGAAGCCCCTCTGCTGCATTACAAGTCTGAAGTTTAAGAATTCTCAAGATCAGTCAGTCACTTTCTCAGAGCATCACAGAGCAGGGTGATAAGAAAGTAACTGACTAAGAAAGCGGTCCTGAAAATCCCCAAGACCTCTCTAAGAGTTTCTAACATAAGCAAGGGGACAGGGTCCTTTGTAGCTTCTGTCCTCTAGGCGTCGAGGAAACAAGAAAAATGCTGGGACTGGGAGCTAACTCAGTCAGCAAGCTGCTTGTCTTGGGAGTACGGAAGCCCAAGTGTGATTCTAACTCACACAGAAGAACAAGTGCGGTGGTGCTTGTAATCCAAGCACTGGAGAAGCACAGACCCAAGGGTCCCTGAAACTCAGTCAGCAGTCTGATTTAGTTGCCGGCAATGACAGATAGGATCTCAGAGTTAGAGGAAGGTGTCAAAGAAAGTAAGCAGGGTTCCAGAGGATGACACCTAAGGTTGTCCAGTAGACTTCACATGCACAGGTATGGTTTATATGCACATGCATACCTGCATGCAAGCACACACACGTATACACTGACCCCATGCATTCACATGTTTTCATATACATAAAACATATTCTGTTCAAATTGTCTAACTTGACCCCAGCTTCTTACACAATAAGATAATGACTTAAGAAAAAAAAAGACTCAAGAACATTTAATCTTCAAAGACTCTTTGAGACTAAAGAGGTGCAGAGATGGCAAGCCGCTTTCGAGAGCACACAGAGGTTAGTGTTTGCACTCCTTGTGTAATTTAGGTTTGTCAAAAGTCATTTTCCTCATAAGGACCAAATCCCCTGGTAAACGCAGAAATGCATTACCTTTTCTAACTAACTGTTGAGAACCATAAAAAAATATGAACTGAAAATCAAGACTAGATTCCAAAGGAGAAAAACAAATAGGTCTTCACACATTGGCAACTTGAAGAAAGACCCTGGGAGGAACTTACAAGAATCTTCACAGCTTGATTTTGTAAAATGTAGGAGAAGGTCAGAAAAACAAAGCAGACCTTTCAATCAAAAAACACCAAGCTAGCGTTTGAGAGCAGAGATAAACATGATTTATGTGTGGACTTGATAAGGACTACAGAGGGCAATTTAAACTATAACAAAACCTGCCATCCTTGGTAATAGAAAGTACCAGAAAGAGCCCCCTCTTGATCACTGGGAGAAGAGACAACCATAGAATTACATGAGCTCTCGAATCCTGCACACTTTTCCCAGGGTGAAGCTAAGGAAGGACCATGTGTGTGTGAGGAGAAAGAGATTGGCGACAGAGCAGTCAAATCCTCAGCTGATATTAGTCTGTGTCTCAGGAGACACTTGTTCCAGATGGTTAGTCAGATCAGATGGTACTGTCCCAAGATAGGAGACAGAAAATAAACAAATCATGTGACCTAGCCTGTACCTTGTTTTCCCTTGTCAACAGAAGAAAGGAAGGAAGGAACAAAGGAAGGAAGAAAAGAAGGAAGGAGAGGTCTAAGTTAGAGTAATTTTGAAATATTAGTCCTAATGCTTTGAAAGTAATGGTTTGCTTAATACCAAAGTGGAAAGTCTTACTAGACTAGAATGGGAGGCAAGCTTGGATGCTAATCATGCTTTGTGATTACATTACAATCCAACCTGGAATGAGCATCACTCTATCATATCCTGCATCCCACACAAGCGTTTATACTAGATGTGAGAAGTAGACGTGGTGACTGGTATCTACTTTTATGGTTACGCATATGAAATGTAGCCAAGTGTTTTAAAATGTTTAAGTATTTAATGAAAGATAAATAGGAGAAAGATGGTTTCTAAAGTCTGAACATAGTTGGTATATCATACTCAGGATATTTGCATGATGCTCTCAAGATTTGGTTACTAATAGAACATAAAAACAGCCTTTATAAGTGACAGAGAGTATCCTTTATATACTTCTTATTATTTTTGTGACATCATTTCTTTATTTAACACATATTGGTTTTGAACTCAATATTCTCCTGCTTTGTCCCCCCATTAGTTCTATAGATGTGCACCACAATACATGCCTGAGAGACCCAATTTGATGCAAAATAATCTGTAATAATAAGTAAGGCAAGCATAACACAAGGAAAAGAATTTAAGAGCACACATGTATATGAAGGAAGAGAAACTACCCCCTATAATCTAGGAGGATGTATTAAGAGTACAAAAGAGATATTATCATAGGCTGAGAACAAAGAAAAGTAAGCAGAGAGCAAGAGATGTACAGGTGCTCCTAGATAAAACAGTTCCCTAACTTATGGTAAAATACCCCTTGCTATGTTTTAAAACCTTGTTTGGAAGAATGCATGAACATAAAGAGTTCCCCAAGTTGAGAAATGTTAGGCTGAATCAATTAATTATAGAAACCACCATGAAACACAATCAGAGAGAAGACATGTTGCGCACACATTTTGACAAAGTTACATTCTGGAAAGCATTCAAGGTAAAAACAATCCTAATTATTTGTAAAAGAAACGGGATACTGAGCTGTCATTTGGTAGGACTTAGACAGGACTTGTTTCATAGGGAAAAGAAGCTGGTGAATGACTAAAATCAGGTTGGGGATCCAGGGAAAGGATGAGCAACACAATACGCCCAGCACAGGAGAAGCAAGAGCGAAGAGTCTTGTGAGAAAAGCCAAGTGGGCACACCAGGAGGTCTTCGCTCTTTATGTGCTGCATGGGTCCCTGATGTCTTTTAGGACACAAAGGAATGAATGATCTGGAAGGAATGGAGAGAAGAGTTCATCGCTATGAGCCTATCTTAAGACAGCAAGACTAAAGCCTGGGAGCAAACCTGAGGAAGGCAAGGCAACGGTGATTGAAAGAGCTCTGAGAGTTATTGAAATAACTCAACGGTGATGGAAAGAGCTCTGAGAGTTATTGAAATAACTCAACGGTGATGGAAAGAGCTCTGA
>NC_022012.1:65258136-65344546 GCF_000317375.1 Microtus ochrogaster
AGCTCTGAGAGTTATTGAAATAACTCAACGGTGATGGAAAGAGCTCTGAGAGTTATTGAAATAACTCAACGGTGATGGAAAGAGCTCTGAGAGTTGTCCTCTCTCCTCCAGTCTCTCTAACTGCCATGACCCTTACTCCCTCTCTGCAATCCCTTTTGGGGTATCTATTGTGACCCCCCAACTGGATGCCTCTCGAGTCGTTCTTTCAACTGAGAAATGTTGTGTCTCAAATTGAGGGTATGATCTTACAGCTCCTGTGTAGAACATGATCTTTCACAATGATCCTGGTTCAGTCCACAGTGGGAGATTCTGGAGTGATAAATTTTACCGACTGTCCTAGTGCCAGCTCAAGTAACATTGCTGGTTACAAAGGGATTCCACCCACTCTCAAACATTTCGTTTCAAACTGAGATGCAGCACACTTTAACATTATGAGATCACACATTGCCCCTGGGAGATGACAATTATTTTCTACACCACTGCCTTTGCACAGATCCTTATGGACAGATGTCACTCCTATTCTTTGTTTACTAAAATATCAGTCGTAGTTGAAGATGTAGTTCAAATTCTACCTTTTTACAGAATATTCATTAACCCACCAAGGAATACATCTCTTTCCTCCTGTCTTTATCTGACTTAAATTACACTTGCATGGCCATTTTTTGTCTACACATGGGTACACTCTCAGGGCATCCAGGTATGTTAGACACATCTTGAGTCGGGACGCTGTTTTTCTCTGCACGGAAGCTCCAGTGCTGCAATCAGAAGGCTGGGCTAGAAAAATCAGAGGCATGACCCATATGTCAGTTTCTGACAGCCCGAGCTTGTCTCAGTCAGTTGGAAATTCAGAGCGAGAGGATGCTGGTTCCAAACGTAATGAGCTCAGCTCTCCTGGGATGGTGGAACTGTAGGCAGTAGGGGTCGGGAAAATCTGCTTTCTCAGATTGGATCTTTATGTCAAGCCTGGGTGCTCCATACAAGAAAAAACTTTTAAGTCAAAGATCACTTATAAAAAAAGTGTTCCCTCATAACCTTCAAAGAATGAAAATAAAGGTTGTTGTGGAACACTGTCCCCTAAGGATAATAGCCATTACCATCTTCATCAGAGCGGCTGTGATTACTGCAAAAGACTACAAGATCGGGCCTCTTAACATGCCCTCATCGAAGAAGATGGGGAGGTGTAGTACAGAGGCTGCTTGCTGGTTCCCCACTGCTTAGACCAGAAATAATCACACAGAAACTGCATTAATTAAATCACTGCTTAGCCCGTAGTATCCAGCAGACTTTCCCATGAAGCAGGACATTTCAAAGACATTTTTGCCTATTGGAAGTCTGTCAGTCACTTTTTCCAGGGTCCTGCAGAATTTCTAGTAGACTCTTTTCTGAAGCAGGAACCCTGAAGGACAGTCTTACATCTAGGCAAGTTTAGCAGTCATTCATCTGCAGGTTCTGCATGTCCAGTTCATTAAGCAATCCAGGCAAGAGCAGTTTCTTGCCCAAATAGCTAACCAACTCCATAAGGAGCTTCTTCAATGTCTATTTTTCTCTTGAAGTAGATTGGTGCTGCCAGGAGCATATGTGTCTCATGTCATGGGAAGTCCTAAGTTCTTAAACATTTTAAGTGCCATATTCTGAAGGTCTCTGAAAGATTTGAAGAATACCTATCTAACTGAAATATATCTCTATATATCTAGAAAATCTAACATGACTACAAGGTTGACTATTATACATGACTATCTATTAACCTATATTTCTTAATTATATGTTACATTTTTAAATGAGTTGCACAAATGCAATGCTTTTATCAAGAGCAGAAATATACATATAACAAAATTGACCTTAAATTCGTATCAATAAACCAAGATCTATACCAATGCAAATCTCTATAGCATATCCCCCTTTAAATGTAAAAGAAAATTTATAAACAATATTTGGGAATATGGGTGTAGTTATTCTCCAAACTGCTGGCATGGCAATTTGGAGGAAGAGGCTGCTTGTTGGTTCCCAACTGCTTAGCCCCAAAATAATCACACAAAAACTGTATTAATTAAATCAATGCTTGGCCCATTAGCTCTAGCTTCTTACTGGCTAACTCTTACATATTAATTTAATCCATTTTTATTAATCTGTGTATTGTCACATCTCTGTGGCTTAACAGCTAGTGGGGCTACATGATTTCTCTCCTCTCTGCCTTCCTTCTCCCAGCATTTAGTTTAGTTTTCCCTGCTTACCTAAGTCTGTCCATCAACAGGTCAAGGCAGTTTCTTTATTCATTAACCAATAAAAGCAACGCATAGACAAAAGGACCTTCCACACCAGGGAGAATCACTGGGTCCTCACCTGAGATTCCAGTCATTCCCATGTACACCTCTCTCTCAGCTACAGGTAATGTTTCTCTTGATGCATGTGTTCTTAGGAAGTACCAGAGAATATAGAATGCTGAAAGTTAACTGAGGCGCTCACCCCAGCCATGTGACAATGAAGACCTTGCTATCTGTGCTGTGATGAGACCTTTTCAGTGATGTGGCTCTTTGGGGGGGGTCCCCCCACATCTCTAAGTAGCCCCCAACCAATGCTCTGGAGGTCCTACACACTCATTGATTTGCCAGTTTGGACTTTGGTGGAATCACCACTTTGGTCTGCACCCTATCTGGGACAAGTACACATTTATTCATGTCTTTCGAGAAAATATTCACATTATCATTGCGAAAATTACCTCTACTTCTGACAGTTCAAGGGACCATCCACAGATAGTCATTCTCTTTCCCTGACCCTCATAAATTACAAAGTTAAACTGACCCCTGGGATTTCACTCTTCTAAACATTATGTACAGTCATAAAATAAATTTTAGTCCCACAGGACATCCCATTTTCGTTTCATTATTTCAAGGAAAGGGTCGCTTGAATGTTAAAGTGTTTAGTTTGATCTTTGCTATGATTCATGTTGACTAACACCCATAGAAGCATACTTATGCACTGAATGCATTTTATTATATAAAATTGTGTCATAGACCTCATAGCAACAGTACCTTCCTGAAATATTTTCCAAAGCGAAAGTAGGTATTAAAAAGTCTGAAAAGGTAACCAGAGATAAGAATAAACTCAATATGTAAGTGATGGTTATTTTGCATAAATTCCTGTTCCAAGAAGATTTATTTTTCTTTCTTCAAATCTAAAATCATCTAAGAAATGCTCTTAGAAATTTCTCTCAAATGTAAGACCTAAGTTTTTATTCATTCTCTTCTAACATTTTTATGTTAAGTTCAATCATCTCACTGATATTTCATTCTACAGAAGATGATAAAAATTTTATTAATGTAATAAAAGGAAAAATGAATGAAGATAATTTGGCATAATTTAACAAGATAAAATGAATCCTTGTGCTCTTAATTTAAGAGCAGGCTACAATCTCCAAAGAAATATGCAATTTTGGAAACATGGGTTTTGCATAAGAGCACCATTGATAGTCATAATTTAGTTACATGATATGTTAATTAGGATGGCTCTAGGGACTTGAATGGGGCTGGTCTCTAAATTCTTTCCAGAGGACAGCTATCTTTAGGATTTATTTTATTCTATGAGTGTGTATATTTAATCTGCATGTATGGATGTGAACTGTATGCATGAAGTTTTCCTCGGGCCCAGAAGAGGGCATCAGATCTTCTGTAGATATAACCAAAGATGGTTGTGGGTCACCATGTGAATGCTGGGAATGGAGCCCAGGTTCTGTGCATGAGGAATGACTGCTCTTAGCCAATCACCATCTTTCCCGTCACAGCTATTTTTAATGGCTTCCTCACTCACCTGCTAGTAGGTTGGGGTAAGGGTTTTTCTAATCTCTAATAATCAAAGTTTGATTTCTCCTGTTGGGCATCTTCACGGGACCATGGTCATTTGTCTCTGCTTATGACCTCCTGTCCTTCATCAACTATAGATCACCCATTTGTTCTTCAAAGAGAGAAGATTTAGGTTAAAGGTCTTTTTGCCAAAGTAGGGTTGTTTATTTTTTTGTTTTTTTTTTTTTTTTTGAGATCCTAAAGACTTGAACTATTGAACTAGGAGGCTTAGCCCAAGCCCAGCATAGTGGAAACCTGAAGAGTTCATGGCTCTCTGGGAGGAGGCAGCCATTTCCGAAGTATCCCTGCTACTTCCCACAGTAAGGAAGTTGTCTAACTTGGCGTCACACAGTCCAGTTAGATGAGGGATGAAACAAAAATGCCTTAGAAGTCTATTTCATTGACCAATCTAAAGCACAGATCAAATTGGCTTTCTCCCAAGACTAAACATCGCTCCAAATCCCCTTATCCTGTGAGACTGTATCTGAGAGTCTGACCCACACATGGCACCGGGCCCTGGCCTCCACTCAGCCAGGCAGTTATCCATGGAAGCGGCTCACGACTGACACACAGATTGACTGGTTCACACTAATTTACTTCACAGAGATTCCATTTATCTCTTAGAAGATCCCCTGGCAGCAGCTTATAATGGCACATCCTAGGATGCCTGCCTGTGTGTGTTTTTAAAGTGACAGTCCTTGATGAACCTGAGCTGGAAGACAGTTCGCAGAGGGACAGACAGCTTCGGAACTCATCCCGAGGCACAGCTGGGACCAGGAAGCTTGCTTGACTGGGCAGAGCAGCTGAGGACTAGCTAGATGTGTTTTATGACAGGGACAAATCAAGGCCACATAGCCATTTGGATGGGGGACAGAGAGGCAAACAGAGGACAGAGTACAATTTGGCCTTTTTGCATTTACTTTGCAAGTACAATTTACTTATTGCATGTGTGTGTGTGTGTGTGTGTGTGTGTTTGTATGTCAAGGTGGACACAAATGTGTGCGGATGTCAGAAACACTTCTGTGAGGGCTGGCTGACCAGTGAGTTTCAGAGACCTTCTTATCTCCATTTCTCCAGTGCTGGGATTACAAGTACATGCCACAGCATCTGGTTTTTACATGCTGGGTGCTGGGATCGAACTCAGGTCCTTAGGCCTGCATGGAAAGCACTTTGCTATGGAACCACCTATGCAGGCCCAGTTTTACTCTTTAACTATAACGACATTATCAATTTCAACAAATTTTCTATGGAGTGTTCTAAAGGTAAAATAGTTAAACTTAAAAATAGATCAGTGGACTGGGAAGAAAGAATGACGGGGCGGACACAGGTTTTTCAAGACTATACTAAGTGTTAAGAATAAGTGATGGTTGAAGAGTCACTCCTAAATGAGACATTCCCTCTACGGCACAGGGAACAGCACGGAAGAAGAAAAGAAGAAACACACACACACACCAGGAAAATAGAGAGAAGATATGCAAAATACTAAGTTCTAGGTAGGGCATGGCCATTGGAATTGCGAACTCAAAGCAGTTGAGGTTGTTTGTGTTGGCAATGCATAAGACTGGACCTGTCAATTGTCAATTATGAACTGAGAAAGAACTCACAGAGTCCTATCTTCCTTCCCCTGCCAAGCTACAAGTTAATTCCGAGTGAAGGTCACTATCTTCAGTTGAGTACACAAGAGAGAGACCACCAGGCTCCAGTGGATAGCTCCAAACCCATGGTCACACAAATGCCTCTTGTCAAAATCAAAACAAAAGATTGTGAATGTGGGAAAGAAACCTGCTGGGGAGTTGGAGAGGGAGGGAGGGAGGGAGGGGGGGAGGGAAGGAAGGAGGGAAGGGCAAGGGTGAGATTAACCAGAATGTCCTATATGCGTGGATGAAATCACCTAAGGATACATTTAATAAAAGTTATAATTAGCTGGGCGGTGTTGGCGCACGCCTTTAATCCCAGCACTCGGGAGGCAGAGGCAGGTGAATCTCTGTGAGTTCGAGACCAGCCTGGTCTACAAGAGCTAGTTCCAGGACAGGCTCCAAAACCACAGAGAAACCCTGCCTCAAAAAAACCAAAAAAAAAGTTATAATAATTAATAACAAAGAAAGAAAAGAAAAACACCAACTAATTTCATTTGCTATCAGCAGTGAAGTCTAAAGAGCTAGCTGGAAGACCACACTGCAATTGACAGACTGGTTGTTTAGGTCTGAAGATAGAAAACCTTTGTATTTGCCCTCCCATGTATTTCATAGAGCTTGAGGAAAGATAAAATCAATCTGTATTTATCTAAAGGATAACCAGATGTATGAATATCTGAAAAGATAAGTCATATTGGCCTATATCTGGGAAATGTTGTGGAACACTGGCCAGTTACAAGGCAGAGGGAATTGAAATATTTTTGATTCATAATTATTTATTATTTGAAGGGTGTGTGTGTTTGCACAATGTGTGTATGCGCACTCACATGCTTGCATGGAAGTTCTAAGAGGGTGTCACCTATCTTCTTCTGTCACTCTGCTTATCTTTGAGGCAGAGTCTCTCCCTGAGTCTATGGCTCATGTTTATCTAGTTTAAGCTAGAAGCCAGCAAGCCCCAGTGATCCTATCTACTCCACATACTTCAGGGCCAGAGTTACAGGCATTCATAGGGTAGCAGGTTTGTCACCTGAGTTCTGGGAACTGAACTCTGATCCTCTCAGCAAGGCCTCTTAACGACGGAGCCATCTCTCCAGCCACTGAGTTTAGATCATTTAATGACACTGATGCTAATAACATTAAACAATAATCTTAAACAACAGCAAATCTACAGAAGCAGTGGCTGAGTCCATTTAATGCTCACAAGGTTAAATGCCAAGCGGCAGTGGCTTAAGCCCTATCAAAAGGGAGGATTTAGGTTTGGCTTGTGCCTTATGGTGACTGTGCTGCTGGCCTGGAGCTTTGAAGAACAGCTGCGATTGTCTTCAAAGACACTCAAAGTCAAAGACATTCAGGCCGGCCCCAAACCAATTAAACAGATGCAAACAGAAGGAAGACCCTCCCTGAGAACCACCACGGTACTGCTTCCTAATGAACGGTGGCATAATTGCGCGATACCCAGCCCCTTGATCTCACATTAAATCTAATAGCTCGCTGACTTACACTGAGCGTGCTGGTCCTGGCGTTCTGCATTGCTCTGCTTAACATTAGCTCATTAGCCTTCATCATGCGACTTGTAATCCTTAAAGCCCGAGATTGTGTCTGGCTGTTTGGTGAGGATTGTGCTTGGTAATGAAGGGATTCAACTTCTAAGAGGGATGGTTTAGTTGAATGATAAGGTATGATTCGGCACTTAAAGAGTTACACACTGTTTTCCTTTTTGGACAGCCTGGTTTGAGTGTGTATGCTTTCTACAGCAAACAGGATAATTATTTAGCAGCAGTTTCCATCTGCTTAAAACAAAAACAAAAGCCAAAAAAAAAAAAAACCAACCAACTTTTATTTTTTTCCAATGAGGAACATATACACTTAATTGTCATGGACTTTGGCCATTACGTTGTTAAAACATTCAAACCAAGCAACATCCTGGCTTACCTATAAACTGGTGACCCTGAGAAGTCAGGCTGCCCGTCTGGGGTTTCCTCCTTTACAACACAATGATAAGGACTGTGCCCACTGGAAAAGAACTGTGCTCAGAGATTAATTCAGATAAAATGAGAGGATTGCTTGGAACAATGGCTGGAAAGTGACAGGCCTAAGTCAAGCATTATTATCATTTTATATCTGTGCTTGTCCAGAAATGTGCGCTATTACCGATGTGATGTTCTAGCATTCAGATTGAGACATTGTACCTCATCTTGCGTGCACTACAGTGATACATAAAATATAGGAGAGCAGGTCAGGGTGTTTTAAGTGGCTCTACTATCTGGACCTTCATTTGAGACTTCAAAACTCCAGGAGATACCTGGTAGCTCCTCTTACTTTAATGGTATGCACAGGTATATGGTGACCAAATTAAACCCCGCCCAAAGTCACCTGTGACTTTTTCCTTTCTTATAAATAGTGCCAGGCATAGCAGGAAGGAAAGACTGTTTCTGACAGTGTTGGCTGGAGAACATGGAATTTCATTGGAAAGATGCTCTTAACAGCTTTTTTCTTTGCTGATAAGTTGAAAGTAAAATAAATTAAATAGACATGGTGACATGCTGATACCTGTTATGAAATATTATAAAAGTCTCATGAAAACTCTACTTGAGTTTGGAATTTTAAATTATTGCACGTGAACAATAGTTTCAGACCATAGATGTTTTGATTCTGTCCTTAAATGAACAGCTATCTGTTTATATTAAAGCTGAGAACAAATCTTGTGCTATTATTTGTGTCTGGTCCTTTATTTTATGAGGATGAGTATCTGTCTGTATGTATATGTATTATATGCATTCAGTGCTCAGAGAGGCCAGAAAAGGGTGTTGGATCTCCTGGAACTGAAGTTACAGATGTTTATGAGCTGTCACGTAGATGCTGGGAATCGAACCCAGGTCCTCAGCAAGGGCAGCCAGGGCTCTCGCACAGTGATGTGTCTTGTCTGCCAGGATTCCTGGTCTTTTGATTTACTCCTCTAATACTTTAGGTTTACAGAGATGCTAATGCAGAAAGTGAAAGTTACCCCCGCTGGGCTCCGTCAAATGCAAGTCCACAGCAGGAGGATGACTATTTGATGTGCTGCACCCCTAAAGACAGGAACCAGGGCTGCTTGTTGCCCACATTCCTCTTCAGCCTCTTTTCCAGGTTAGAAAGTTCCACAAGGCAGTCAGTCAAATAACAACAAAGAAAACAACCTCTTCTTTAAACAACAGGTCACATCTCGGAAGCAGGATATGGTAATATCCATCCTAATGGATAATATAGCCATGTTAGGTTTTGGAAGGTTGGTTTTTGTTTGTTTGTTTTATTTAGAGTCAGGGTTTCTCCTTGTGACAGCCCTGGCTGTCCTGGAACTCACTCTGTAAACCAGGCTGGTCTTGAACTCACAGAGATCCATCTGCCTCTGCACCCCCCTCCCAGTGCTGAGATTAAAGGCCTGTGACACCACCCATGCTTATATTTTAACTGATCCTAGTTAAAAATAAACAGGTAAAGTGGGATTAAAGTCGAGACTACCTTTATATCACTCTCCAGCCATAACTGACAACACATTTGCTTAGCTGCTTTCTTCACTGATACCCCCTTATTCACACAAAAATATCAGGTTTTTTCAGCTCCTGTATGCTTCTACACACTGTACTGGCGGCTAAAAGAACTGGTCAGAAGCCTGAGCATTTGCAAGACCCTTGCGGCTGCATTTACAATTTATATATGTAGTGCAGCTGCATTACATAGGGAGTGTCATAAAATTGGTCTTTATAATGCATTGCCAAAAGTCTCCTATATAAGTGTCTGCAGAAAGGTAACATCACAAGAGAAAAACATTTCCATAATCAGAGAGAGAAACAAGCAAGTGAAAACAATTAAAAAAAAGAAGAGAGAAAAATAGAAATTGAGGAAGATAAATCAAATCAACCACAGGGTTTAAATAAGTAAATAAATAGAAAACCTACTAAATAACAATAAGTAATCTTCATATGTTAGCATATATTCAAACCAAGCAACATTCTCAGTAAACACCAAAGAGCTTAATTCATCTGTTGGAGAAAAAGATGGAGAGTAAAATCTAACTGGCGAATTTCACTGACAAAGTAAAACCTGACACTGTGTTGGATAAAGGAGAATCACCAACCACAAAGAGTTAAGGAAGATTAAACATAAAAGGATAGGAAGGCTTTAAATAAATGAACAGAAAGCAGCTGCCACAATGATACTGCACAGGGTGGAGTGCAAAGCAGAGAGCATCAAATAAAGATAGAGGGAAGAATATTTTCTCACACTAAGGGTACTATTCACATTGAAGGCAGTTTTTGACTAACCAGCTTGCATATAATTTTATCACCATTTTAATAAAGCTGAGATACCCGCCCCCTAGGAAAGTAAAGAGCAGATACTAGTAAGATAAAGCTTTGTGCTTGCTCAACCTAAGACAGAAATGGAGACAAAATATTGACAAGTATATAGAAAACTTACAAAAGCAAATCAGTCTGGAACTTCGAATAGTAATAATAGACAGCACATGTTGCTGTCATATGCACACAAAACATTCACATTTTTATGATGAAAAGAATCTCAGGAATGTCCTAAGGAATAGAATTAGCACAAACAGTGCCCTCCAAATCACAGCACAATAAAATTCAGATCTAACAAGATTTCTTGTGAGCGGCCACTTGGAGTCTTGCCCTTCTCTGTTATGTACGGCTATACAGAATGGGTGGTCACCTTCTCTAGTGAGAAATAAGAAGTATAAAGTGGATGGCAAGGTGTTCCTCACCTGACTACTCTTTATGGTCATCTAGAGCTATGTTCAGGTGATCCCAGAGCTCCGTTTCTTTACTTTCAGTACTATAGACTTTGGCAGCACTAAACAATATTCCCAAGATCTTGTTCCAAAATACAGTTGTGCTAAGGCACACTTCAGAGGGACATCTTCCAAAACCAGAGAAAGGACCAGAGCTGCTTCATTTCCAGAGACTAAGTGATGAGGGATGCATGACAGCAGGATGCAGTGTGGTGGGATGTCTCCAGCACAGCGCACGGGAGATGGAGCTCCTCCTGCTCATCTAGACCATACACAGAACTCCAGCTGAGGTCAGTCGTTTTCAGAGAAGGCAGTTTGTTACTGAACACAGACAGTGAAGCACTGATCTTTGCTCAGCTCCATTTACTGCTTCAGAAAGGTGACGAAAATTGGGGCAAAGTTAGAGAGCAGGAGCTGAGAAGGCGGTAAGGACTTTCTTATCACATTACAAACTTTTGAGTCCGAGTGTGGAGGGGGACCAGGGTAGGGTTTGACAGCCAGACAGTTTATACTGTTTGGGTAGCTTAAAATGGATTATAATATTTTTAAAAAGCTAGTTCTGATGTCTGAAAATTGGAAGAGCCATTGTTTAAAATGGGTTATAAAGCATGCCCGGCTACAAGAGAGGACAACTTTAAAACCTCGAGTCAAGGGAGCCATCAAGACATTTGCTTCATCTTAAAACCAACCCAGAAAGACTGAGGGTGACAGGCAAGAAGCTTTAGAAATAACTTGGGAATTCAAAAGAGAAAGAGAAAGCAACTCTGCCTGGTCATAAACAACACAGCACTTCAGTAAGATACCGTAGAAACAGGTGGGTATGGACAACGTTCCTTCATTTTTTCTTAGAGTTAATTCTTTGGCTAGGGCTTCCATTTTTTAGTTAAGAAGATCTAAACTCAAGGAAGTTATAACAATACTGCTTGCTCACATACATAAATCTAAAACCTGACAGACAGAAGCAAACTTAAAAAACAAAACAACAAGAATAAAAAGTAAGTAGATTTGAGCTATTTTCAAAGGCAAGGGAGGTCAATTTAGAAGCATATCAATGTGCTTCTAAACCAATATGAAGGTGAAGTCTCACACCTAAGGCCACGTAGGCTGTGATTTAGAACAGGTCACAGGTGATTTTTTATTTAACCTTTTGTTTTACATGCTGAAATCAAAGCACCCAAGCTCCAAGTCCTAGTGCTCTGAGAACTAGCTTGCCCACTTGGCTTACCTTCTCTCCTTTTCATCCAAGCAGATACTTTCCAGGGGGGACTGATGGCATCCTCTCTGGTAGAAGTGCCACAAACCGAAAGTTCAATTAGGTCAAATCAGATAAGCTTCATTGAACCCAGCCATTGTTCTTTGTATTGGGCTCCAGGGCAAACCACAGTGACAAGTGTTGAAGAAACAGATTTGATGGGACATAATCCAGGACCTACAATTGCTTTTCTGTCTCATGGGTCTTGACCAGGGGCTGGGAAGCCATTTCTTAAAGGTCAAGATGGTCAATATTTCAGACAATGGGTCAGGAAGGACATGGGCAGATCCTAACTATTTAGCATTGCCATAAAGGAACAGGAGCCTTAGCTGGCAATACAAGAAGGGAAGACTGCAACTATGTTCCAATAAAACTTTATTTACCAGAGACTGGGTTCACCCCAAATGCCCACGGTCTTGACCATTTTTGGTTGACATATCAAGCTACCAGCTGAGCCGGAGTCTATTGTGATATTGAAAGCTTAGCACCCCAGAATAACTACAAATGGGTCCTAACCAAAACTTTGCACTTACAAAAAACACTAGAAAGTTCTTTGCAATAATATTTTCAGATCAACTGTGCAGTTTCCAAGTGTGATCTTTGGAAATGACAAAGTCAAAAGGTTGGATACCCTTGTAGCATTATAACATAAAATTCTCTCCTTTCTGATGATGACACACTGACTGCAAAATGGACCCGAACCCTCCCCCCCACAACCTCTTCAACTACTACCCTGGCCCAGGACAATAATATATATGTGTGTGGGGGGGTTATATATACAGGTTGTCTTGAGTACACACAAGACTCCACTGTAGAAGGTGCTTCAGATGAAGGAAAGGAGACAGTGAGAGAACCATTAATTCAAGGGACATTTGTTAAGTGTTAACTGTGTGACAGTTCCTGCCATAGGAAACAACACACACAGGTCCTTTATAGGTTTAAATGTTAGCTTCTAAGCTGGAGGCATACGGTAAGTGCATAATCACAAAACTACTAACTGTGCATGAAAACAACCCCCGGTGTGTCATGAGCACTCATAACGCATGGGCGGCAACGAAGCAATGTTCAAAGAACTCCATGGGCAGCAATCTGGTAAACGATTTACAACAGGAGAGATGCCAGTTAGGATGGCAGCGACCTGCTTAAGTGTGTGTGGGTTTCTGAGGTTGGTGAGATTTGGGGACAGGAAGAAGGCCTGCAGGATTGCAGGGCAGAAAATGGAGGGGGGACTGAGAAATCTGAAGCTGGATAGTCTGCGGGAGGACCCCACAGTCCACAACAGAGCTGGGGGGGTGGTCTGTGCACTGCCTCTTCAGCACCATGAGAAGCAGGGAGAGTAATTCATGCAGGGCACAGGAGGCATGCTTAAGTTCCCCTGCCTGGAAGTTCATTCTGGTTATTGTGTGAGATACGGCTTAGAGGAACTTTTTAAAATCAAACCTGTTCTCCCCATTTCTCCTGTCAACTCCTCTTCTGAATAAAGCACCTTCTATTAAAAAAATAAGCTTTTATTAATTCTTTGAGAATGTCGTTATGATGTATTTTGAAGGAATTAACCTTCCTTTCCCCAACTCTTTTCATAACCACACTCTCATTCGCCCATCACTTCCCACCCAACTTGGAGATGTCTGGGTTTTGGCTTCTTTGGTTATTAAGTACAGCTGTATACAGAGCAGAGAAGTGGTTAAAGAGACGAAACCCTGCACATCCCTTCCTCTCGTTTATTTTATGTCCATAAATAACCTAGGGATACAGATTTCCATGAAATTGACTTCCTTATGCAAGGAAAATCCTAATGTTCTGTAAGAAACATTTCCATTCAGAAATCAGATTCCCTGCACAAAACAGTAAGATTCAAGTGGAAGATATTTAGACAATCTAGACAACAATAACAAGGAACCAAGGAACCAGGGGCAAAACTAAGCCAATAACAAGCATCAGAGAAAGAGTTGGTAACAACACAGGGTGATAACTAACGAGGCATGGAATAAGATGGAGACCACGCATGTGTGCATATGTGTACATGTCCCCGCTCCTACACACACAAAAACAGACAAACCACTGTGAGGCGGGCAGCCCCTGATGCTGTCTGGACAGCTGGCCTCCATTGACTGCAACTGTCCTGCCAGACCAGGGTGGGGACAGGAGGAAAGGAAGTGACCATTTGCCCATCTGCTGCCGAGCAAAGGACAGAAGTGTGTCTGTTCAGAATTTTCCAAGGCCATCTCCAAACAAACCACCCTGCATCTCTGTCTATGCACACACTCCCCAGGTAGAAATACTCAGAGATGTAGAGTGGGCTACCTTGGTGACAGAGCTAAGATAGTCTTGTTTATGGGTAAAAGTTTAGCTGCGTAGCACGTTGACGCCCCCTGTGCTCAGGAAAGCCGTGCATCCCGCTGTTTATTTCCCAGCTTGTCAGGGTTATTCATTGTAGCCATTGTCACAAAGCACATGGTCACATCTCATGTGTCCAATTCCAGGGTGGATCCCATGTGACCTTTGACTTTCTGTATCACAAAGGCTGAAGTCACCCTTGAGGTTGATATCATTTGTTTTCACAGTGACCAGATAACCTATGCTATAGTCTAGATTTTCTATATCTCCTATTAAATACTAATAGTTTTATAATAGAATGCTAGATGCTTGGATGTTTTCAAATAGACTCTCCTTAGTGTGTTTTAACAGCTGTTCTTCCCTTTGGTTCTGTGACGACATCTAGACAATATCCAAGTGCTTAGAAAATCCTTTTGTTCTCGGTGATAATAAAAAAATCTGTGTATTGTTAAACAACAGAAGATTCCTACCTTCTTGTTACAGGTTTATGTGCTGAGTATTTGTATTCATGAAGAAAATATTAACCAGTGTCCAACCCCATCTGATTTCTCTCCCTTTTGTTTTGGGGAACATGCTTCCCCACCCCAAAGGGTAGTTCTCCTGAGAAGGACCAGATCCTCTGTGCTGGGTCAATGCCACAGGGAAGGAGAGACTCCCACACGACAGCAGAAGGTTTGAATCATAGCCATATAGATGATGCCCACGACTATCAGGCTTCAGCATCATTTTAAACTCTAGAAATAATATAAAAAATAATAACAAAGAAAAATTAAAATGCCTGGCTTTCTTTTCAGGCCTTCCCCTCGGCCCCTGATGCCAAGTGTCACATCTCTAACCAGAGACTGGACATATCACAGCATCCAGTAGGAGAGAAGTCATTTTTTTTTAATCTGGAAAGATAGTGGCTTCATCATTAAAAAAAATCCAACCAACTAGAATACAAAGCCCTTTGACCTGGAGGATCAAAGGTTAGGCAGCAATTTTGAATAATAAATGAGACCTGTTGACCTCTTGACCTGAATCTGGCAGGGTGAGAGTGTTCCGTCCTTCAGCAGATGCTGAAGACAGACACTTGCACAGTCAGCCAGCTAATGACCTGCCTGAGCCCTGGGTTTCAGTGTGGTGGAGCACGGGCAAGAATGTTCTCCAAACTGCTAGGTCACAGAAGAGACATTTATAGGAATATTTCCATCGTTGCCTAGAAGGAGTTCACTCTGCCGGTCCTCGTGTCTCCATTAATCTGCAGCATTCAGTGGATGCCCCACCATCAGCTAAGGGTTTCCTTCTGATTCTTCATTTATTTCTGATCTGTGCATGTCAGAGACAGTATCAGCAAAGTGATTCTATTTGTTTTATTTTGTTTTTCAGACAAGAGGAAGACTGCCTTGTTATGATCCTTGTCGTTCATCACGGCAAATCGCCCAGGGAAGTTAAACAATGGATTTAGACATGCGTGATGCCAGGCTATGCTCAGGAAAGGTTTATGAAATGACATCTGATATAATAACTAGTTGTGCCATTCAGGTTTATTAGACTAATAAAGGGCTCTAAGGCATACCGTAAAATTTCCAGGAAAAAGTGGAAATAGAGGCGAGGCTTTAAGCTACACTTTCCATCTTTGCTATTTAAACTTTCATGTTGCTTCTGGAAAATAATCCTCTGTTACAGAGTCAACGTGGGAAATATTTGCATCCTCTTAGTAAATATCCCATATGTCTATTTTGACATGCTTGATTAACAACAACATGTCAGCACATTCAGTTTGTGTTTACCTGGTGTCTTTTTAAATGTGTTTTTTAAAAAAAAAAAAACAAAGAAAAAATGTCAGAACTTGGCCAAATTCCAGTTTAGCTAATTAGATTTACCCTGGTGGGTCTCCCTTGAGCTTTCAACTAGATATTATATTCTTTTTTACCATTCATATTAAATTCTTATCAGCTGCTAGATGGTTGCCAAGGGTCAGTTTGTTAAACAGTATTATCTCCTTTTGAGTAACACAGATGAAGAAAAAATATTTTGAATGAATTTTCATTTGCCACAGATTATTAAAAAAAACAGTGAAGGGAAATCTTCATGTAAGTCTCCATATCTGCTGTAGACAGAAGGAAGACAGCATCAAAAGCTACCGGCTGCTCAATTGGTTTTAAGCTCATTCAACTTGATCTATAGCGTACACATATACGGAGCACCATTGGCATATGTGGGCTTGCTAACCATCCATCCGTTAGAGAAAACGGTGTTATTTGTGCTGAGTTTGTCTATAGCCACAAGCTTTGCAAAGCACAAAGTACTTGACCCGAATGTATCCTGAGGTCATGTTCTAAATAATACTATGGAGTATTACTTCCTTATCCCAGGTGAACCGTAATGCAGAAGAAAGAAATGCGTATAATATTCCATGGGTGTGTGTGGGGGGGTCTTTGCTCCATGGAAGCACTTCCCATGCCATTTTATTTTAACCTCAAGATGAACTGTATGTGGGATATATTCAGCTATGCACGAGACACTGCCAATCTGTTCCCGAACAAAGAACAAGCTACAGAGTAGAGAAAAGCGGTGGCACAGCCATCGCTGACTTCCATGGCGTTGATGCAGAGGGCGGGGGGGGGGGTCCTCTGAGATGAAGAATAACTGGGATTCCAGCTGGTGGTCTGCATCACATGGCCAGATTCTGAGTTCTCCCCTTCTGACTCTTCCAAGTCAGTGGGGACTTGGAGCAAGAGAAAGAAGAGCTGAAAACCGTGGAGAGAGTTGGGGGGTCTGCTCTTCCTCCACAGAGCAGTAAGTCCAGGGAGGGCCATGGAGTAAAGGCAAGAGGAAGAAGAAGTAGGTGATGGTTGCAGAAGAGAAATGGGGGGAGGAAAAGGGAGGGAGGAGAGGGAAGAGAGAGAGAGAGAGAGAGAGCTGAGTAAAGTGGGAGGGGAAGAGGGAGAAGAAGATGGAGAGAGTGACTGGAAGGTTCTCACCAGGAGAAGGCTGTTCGCGCACTCCAGTTCCTTGCCTGAACAAGGCATGCTTTGCGCTTATCCCCTCTAAGCCTGCACTCCAAAGAACGATTATGTTGCTGGGGCTGAGGAGATGACTTTGTCGGCAAAATGTTTTCCACAAAAGCAGGAAGACCTGAGCTTCAATTCCCCAGAACCCACATAAATAAGCCAGGCATGATGGAATGTATTTATAATCCCAGCTGTGGGGGGGGGGAGGGAGGCAGAGATGGGTGGGTTTCTGGGCCTCAGTGGTTGGATTCCAGGTTCAGGTAGAGACTCTGACTTGTAAAATAAGGAGGTGAGTGGTAGAGAAAAACACCTAGAGTTGGCCTCTGGCCTCTCTGTGCACGCAGGCTCACACACAGACAGGCATGCACACATGCACATACACAGACACATGGGCACACACCACGCACACACAGGGGGATATTCTGAACATATCCAGGCTTTTCTCTGTGCTCTAAAGTACTTTCCCAGCCCTTGTCATCCAGCAGGGTAGAACAATTACATCCTTGAATCCAATTGATCTTATCCTGGGGCTCTTCTTTCTCCTCCAAGTCCAGCTGAGATTATATACCAAAGGAGCTATGTTTTTTTTTCTTCCTTCCTTTCTTTTTTTTTTCCAACAGAACATTTTTTATTGATTCTGAGTCCCTGGGAATTTCACATCATACACCCCAGTCACACTGACTTCCCAGTCCTTCCATGTCCCTGCCACCCTTGTGACCCCCCCCAAAGGTAAAATTAAAATAAGAATTAAAAATAAGAAAAAAATGTTCAATTTGTCTAATACACACTGGAACGCGGTCAAACTCTCAGTGATCAGCCTCTTAAATAGAACTGAGTCCTTCCTTCTGTTCTCCTGCCAGAAGCCCTCAACTGTGGAGAGCTATACTTCAGCAGCCACACCTCACTTTTTAAGAGTTCTCGTCAATGGCTTCATGTCTAGATTGTTACATTTTGGAGGGTGTTGGAGATGGGGGTAGGGGTTGTCACAGAAGCCTTCCAAGTTCCTCCCTCTCAATGGAGCATCTGTAGTCACGGATACCACAGCAAAAGTAGCATTCTTGCTTTTCAGTCAGCAGGGGCATGTATTGTGGGCTTCCACACGGTTTCTGGTAACAGCACAGACCACAGACATGGCCCCCAGATGCAGGAAGACTATGGATACAGAGGAGGCCCTCAGAGGCAGCAGAGGAGGCCCTCAGAGGCAGCCCATGGATATCAGCATGGCTTCAGGTAGCAGCGCAGGCCACTCACATTAGCATGGCCTCTGACTGCAGCATGGCCTGTGGACATCAACATGGCCTCAGGCTGCAAAACAGACCACAGACACCCACATGGCCTTTGGTGGTAGCATGGGCCACAGACATCAAAACAGACTGGCTGCGGTAGGACCACAGATCTAGATGCAATAGGACCACAGATCCAGACATCGCCTTTAGTGGCAGCACAGACACAGGCATCACTATGGTCTCAAGTGGCAATGCAGGTCCCTCATACCAACATGGCCTGTGGCAACAGTATGGCCCCTGGGTTAAGGCTGCAACACACAGACTAGAGACATCTGCATGGCCCTCGGTGGCAACGTGGGTCACTGGGAGCTGCTGTTTCTAAAGGTATAAAGGAGGCAAATGGACCAATCCATCTACTCAAAATGGAAACAAAAGAATAATTACATTGTTCGTATCTGTCAGACTGATGGGAAAAAAAAAAAACCCAGTCAAAATGACTGTGTATAGTTTCAGTTAGTAGATTCTGAAGATCAATAAAAATGATTCTACACGTAGGAGCTAGAGCAGGGTGAGACCTCTGACTTTTGAGTTAATTTCACCTGGCAACCAGGCAGATTAAAGATAGTATCACAATTTGTCTCTGTAACTCTCCAGACAATGTATAGTTGAATTTCTCCAGTCATATATAAATCAAAACGTTAGAGTGAGGTGCAGCCATTGTAGAAGTGAGAGCTTTCTCTTCATCTTGAATTTACATGTTTCTCACATTTTGGTTTCTTGCCTGTTTTTCATTTTTATCCTTTCTTCGTGCATTAAGAAATAGATTTCGTAGTTGTAAATTCTCTGTATCTTCTGACTCCTACTGGCAAAACAAGACATCCAGAGTTGGATATTCCTTGTGTGTATCTTGTTTCTCCATCCCATCACCCAAGTACAAATGAATTAAAACAAAGTTTCCAAATCATGTCAAGGACATATATTTGATCATTGTCTGAGGTTCTGCCTGTTCAAAACCATTTCTCAGCCTTCTACTACAGTACTCTCAGCAGATCAGAGGAGGGCTTTGAACTCGTCCCCTAACATGACTTAGGTCACCTTCAGGAGGGGCTGCCAACTTCCTTTCACAAAGTTAGCGAAGACAAGAGGAATGAAGTAATTTTCTTCAATCATTTAGCAAGCTGAACTAGGGCTTGCATACACGTTTCTATATTGTATATTATTCTATGATAATCTCTAGTGTATTACAATGTATCAAAGTTGTGTGTGTGTGTGTGTGTGTGTGTGTGTGTGTGTGTGTATAATCCTCTGGGGAAAGTGTTTTACCAGCAGTTCCATAATGAAGCCGAGTGGTTCAGCATCCATTTACGGGGCTTGGCGATGTTTAAGACAGTGGAGTTTTGCGGCATTCTCTGACTGCACAGGTCGACCCTGTTTCACAACAAAGGACTTGTGCTTCCTTCCTCTCAGGCTTTCATCATGCTGCCGTGAAGCCAGTTTTCCCCAAGATCATTTACTCCTCCAAAGTGTTTCTCAAAGATTGCCTAAACTGAGGTCTGGAAATCAGCAGGGCAACGTTTAGAGGTGTCCCTCAGTATGGATGGATGAAACCGGCTCATCAGCTGTCACCCAGGCATCCATGTGAGAAAAGCCGACTATGCCCCACACTGGCAATTATCTGCTGAATGCAGCCTAGTAAACTGCCCAGCCTGAGAGAAGTTCAAAGAATAAATATGGTATTGGGAGAGAACAAAGAATCATTTCTGGTGATCCAAATGTGTTCTCTTAAATGATCAAATCTTCAGCATCAGGCTCATACAGCCAACAGACTATAGCGGGTGTTACATAACCTGCCTCAGAATAAAGCATGAAGAGAGGCTGCAGGAAAATGTAAATTCTTAGGATAATGCATGCTGAGTATGTATATGTGAGCACATCAAACACAATCCACATATCCAAGCATCACACACAACATACTTTTGCGTGCATCACACACACAACACACATATATATGTGTGTCATACACAACACATATTTATACATATTTTAAGCACAATACATAGATATATGTATTATACACATAATAAATAAGTATACATGTGCTATACAAAATCCACGTAGACATACATCACATACAATATACATATGCACATGCCATACACATGCATTACACAAATAGTATACACTCATACATCACACAGTACAGACCCTTACATGCAATGCACACATACTCATGTATCTCTCACATACAATATACATGTACATATATGTTACACATACACAAGCAATATACTGAATGAAGAATTTAGATTATTAAAGTTTTACTTTGGGTAGATAAAAATACAAAAGAAATTCTATTGAAAGTAGGAATTTGGCTTAAACAATTAAACTACTGCCACTGCCAAGTTGGACTTGGCTAGACTAACAAACTTCACTTCCAAAGTAATTTATGTTATTGGTTCTTACTACATTAGGCTTTCCAGAGAGCATAGATGCCAAGGTGCAGTGGGCATACAGTCAGAGCAAAAACTTAACTTCCTACTGTGACTACGCTCCTTCCTTTAGCCTGTGTGGGGACAGCCATGCTATGCACACTGTTTAGTAACTGTTCCTGAACCTTCAAACCACCTTAGAGAAGCAAGTTCACTACTTCTTTCAACATGATGACAAGAACAAAAGAGCACTCCTGCAGGTATAGAACTCTAGTGGCTTGGACTGAGTTACGAATTTAAGTCTGGACTGAACTTGCATAGCAAGTCCGAGGCCAGCTTGCAGATATAGCAAGACCCTGTCTGAGAAGAAGATTGGGAGCTAGGGAATGGAGAGAAAAAAGGGAGGGGAGAGAAGAGAATCAAAATGACAAACTAAAGTCAGTGCAAGGCCTAGGCATCTTGGAGTGATCATTTTTATGCTCCTGTAGAAGACCTGGGTAAGGTCATGAGAGACAAGTCCCATGGGACTGATAGAAACGTGGCCCCAGCCATCCCAAGCCTCAGGTCCCTCACTTTTAAGTGAAGGGATGCTGCTAGTTAACTTCCAAGGTTCCCATGAGCCGTGGAACAATTCAAAGCACCTAATATTTGTATAGAAATACAATTCAACGTATCTATATGTTAACTTAAGTCGTGCATATTAAGTTTTAGATAAATAAAAGGAAGCTGAAAAGTAGTTAACCCAAGTGACATTGAAAGTGGGAGCTGGACTTCAAGCTTCGGTCCCCATCCAAGGAAGAATCTCCTACATACACCTGCACATTTCTATAGAGATGCCAAATTTCTTCTTTCATCGCAATTTTTCAAGTTGCAAATCCCTGACCCCTTCCATTAAGGGTCCCCACTCCTTCCTGTGGTGTGGATTGTATGGTAGTGGCCTCTTGCTGAACCCAGACAGTGGGAAATCCTTTAATGTATTACTGTTAGAGCTGGGTCTCCCAAGGCAGCAGACTAATCTCCTTGGTTGTCTTCCATAAACAAAGTTCCCTGGCCTGAGCAAGAGGAGCATGAAGGATTAGATGTTCTTCCTTCTTCAAGACCTCCACCCTGCCATGTGTGGATCAAGAAAAAACTATCAGAGTTTGAATGGTGTAAGAAGGTGGAGAGAAAGCCCATTACCTTTTTGATAACTATCTTGAATAATAACAATCATCTTGGCTAATGACCATACAGCTAATCCGATGAATCAGGATTTTAGTGGATAATGGGTACAGAGGACTTCTTGACATATTGATGTTGAAGGGGCAGCTGCAGTAGGAGCACAGACAAGCGGGACAGACAGATCTGCATCCACTGTCTTCTCAAAGACCTCAAATGATGCATCTTATCCTATAATCTACAAATTATAGTTTCATCCTATCTGGGTGACAATTTTAACAGTAGATAGTTAGTTGCCCACATTTTAAACATTATACCTGACAATTTGGTCTTGCCTGTTCCTATTACCTAGTAGATGTTTGTATGCTCTAATAGTCTGTATTTCTTCTAACAAAGAAAAATTTAAGAAGTATAGAATGGACTAGCCCAGTATATAAAATACAAGTAAATAATCTAAAACAGAGGTTCAATGGGAAAGGAAGGGCATACGAGAAGGTGTCAGGGATTATAATCGAGATACATTGTAACTGTATTAAAGTGTGAAAAATAAATAAATCTTTAAAAATCCAAAGCAAGTTCTGAAAAATTGGCTCGTAGGCAAATACTGTGTATCAAATTTTATTGGACAAGTGCAACTCCATCCGATAGCATTTTACAGATAGTATCCTGCATCTTCGCTCTTGGAGGAAATGGCTTAAGAGTGTAAAGAAGGAGAAGAAAAGATGATTTGATTACCACTCACTATAATGATTTAGCAATTCATCATATATTAAAATATATTTTCAAAGCAATGGAAGATTGACCTCCAATTTATAAATTCCAAAAAGTTAACATCTGCTAAGCTGCTGTGGAATACTAGGATACTAGAATATTCCAGAACCTTATGTAGATTATTCTGGTCAGCATGCCCTTCTTTTTCTCCCAATGAAAATAATGAATGAAGCTGCTGAATTCTGACTTAGAGCTGTCGATGGCACATACTTCCTATTTCACTCTTAACAGTGAAAGAAATAGTTTCAGAATAAAAAACTTTTAATGAAACTTTATGATTGACCTTTCAACCCGGGGACATAGGACTTCTCAAAAACCTTCATGTGTGTCAGTGTTTCTGTGTGTGAGTGCAGGCCAAAGCTTGCCACGGTGTGTGTGTGTGTGTGCAGGTGAGAGGTGAACCCTAGGTGACAGTCCTCACCTTCCACTTCACCCACTGAGACGTCTCCTCGGCTCCTTTTTCTTCTGCATTACCGTCTGCGTATGCCAAATGCATGGAGTCCCCATTCTCTGAGTTTTAGAATCTCAGGTGTGCAGAGGAGCAGGGTATTGGGTTAGTGTCTCCATGAATGACTCGGGGTCAGCTCAAGGGCTTAGTCCTCAGAACTGTAACTGACCTGCAATGGCAGACTCTGATGGGTATTGACTTACAACCCGGTATTGGACCTTGGCTTTGGATGAAAGTACTGTCTCCCTCTTCTGACTGAAAGACAAGGATTTTGCTTGTATCATTGATATCCTCCCCACCCCCACTGCCTTTTTAAAACCCGTAAAGAAATGACTGTCAACATCCCCCATCTAAATGACCTTTAATGATGACAAAGTATAAAGAATGTTTACTTTTTTTCAGATGACAGAAATTCCTTTTGGAAAATGAATTTGGGGGGGGGGGGGTTGAAGAAATGGCTTAGAGGTTAAGAGGGCTGACGTCCCAGGTTTGGTTCTCAGCACTTTTATGGTGGCTCACAAACAAGTATCACCTCGGTTCCAGGTCATCAAATGTCCTCTTCTGACCTCTAGGGGTACTGTTCTCACATGGTACACATACATCTACACATTTGTATAAAATAAAAAATTGAAAGCTAAGTCATAGAACATAGTTTGAAAAGCTTGGTTGAATACTAGCCTTCCTGAAAGACTCATTTTCACCATCAGTGTCTGCAAGCAAAATTCATGAACAGACAGCTGAGATGTGAGTTTGCTTTTCTTGCTCCAGCACTGCTCTCCAACCTGATCTGAAAGAACCCCCTTCTTTCAGAATGAGAAGTTTCATTGACTACAATAACTCTAAAATGGATGTTGTTAGTAGAAGCCAGCAATTGTGCCCAAATAAGGAAGTTTTGTGACCCTGACTGCCATGCTTAAACAGGAGGACAACATCACAAGGAAACTTTCCTTCTGACAGCCTCAGTATGCAGCATGAAACCAATGTCTGAAACTACAGGCCATATCAGAAGCCAGTTGCCAGGCTGCTGTGTGCAGCGCTGCAAGAAGAGATGCAAGGAATAAAAATGGTAAGCCTATTGGATAATCATTACAGATAAATAAAAAGGCTTTGATACATGCAATTATTACAAGTTGAAATGGAGGCTGGTGTTAAAGAGGCAGCTTAGATGTGCACGGCACATTTATCAGCGCTCCACAGACAAGTTATTGAGCTGTCTGCAAAAGAAAGAAAAAAGGAGAGCCAAACAGGAAAGCCTTGCACACTGAATGGCGGTGGTTGAAGGCCTTGATAGATAGAGCTGGGTGACGTGAAGCTGTCCGATGGCTTTCTGCGAACTCCAGAGAAGGAGCTCACGGTCTCCCGTGGTGCTCTCTGACACTGACGAACTCCTACTCTATTATGGACCAGACTGAGGTTGCCCCTCACTCCATATCCGGCCACTTCCTGCTGCACACCATTGACTTGGCTAGTCAACCATTGACTTTAAATAAGGGTCTGCCATCTTCATACTTTAAAAAAAGATAAAGACAAGTTCACTGGATCAGAAAGCCTGAGCTGGTTGAAAACGCCAAGCTTCAAGGGTGAGTGGGCTAGATTAACAGTGATGGAGGCTATCAAAGGGCTCCCTTAATCATAAGCTTCAACAGATCACTTATGCAAACAGCAAATGTTATGCACAGATGCAGGAAGGGAGAGAGGAGGATAATACTATCAATGACGGTCATTAGAACCAAGAACAAATCTTCAAGTAGTGAGTGACTTTCACCCCCTGCTACAAGAGTTTCCTGGGAGATAAATGGGCTTGAGCATCCTTTTCTCCACAAAGCTAAAATTAGACCTGGTGTCTGACAACCGGATATGAGAATATTCTAGGAGCCAAAAAACCATTATGTCATTGTTTAGAAAATAAATGAATGATAATGAATAACTTTACATCTGCTGTGCTCTGTACTCCCAAGTTACTTGATCCTCGGCCAAACATTTCTTTGCTTGAGGTCATAAATCACAGCTTCTGAAACATTGAAGGCAAGGGAATTTTGTTGGATTTATCTTGGTGATTTATGCCCTTGGTGCGAAATAGACAATTTAAGATATACACTTGGTTTTCCCTCATCAATTTTAAGATGATAATGAGCAATAGCCATAAAGATGGCCCTAATTGTTTGTAGTGGACTTTGGTCAGATGCGGTTCATAAAACGGCGTTTCCGTGCACCAGTCAGTCATCCAGGACTCAGGGCTTTGGATCATGAGCTTTCTTAAGTTATCAGCTGGACTCATTTCTTAAATTGGAAGCTAGGCATAAATCCTGACATCATTTTACAGTCCTTTCACATCTGCCTAAGGAAAGTATAAAAGAAACGCATTTGCATTGCTCACTTACAATTTCGGGGACACCCACTCCGAGCTGTTAAGAAAATCAGATCAAAACCCCCATCTCAGGTTTGAGGTGAACCCTCATGGCTAACCATGAATCCAGCCTTGGCACTGTCAGCCTAAACACCAGGCTTCAAAAAAAAAAAAAAAAAAAGATGTGAAATGCGGCTCCTGCAGACAGCCAGTGGGACGACACGGAGCTGGGCTTGCCTATCAAACTGATTACTTGATGTAATAGTAAGCAAGCTTAAGTGAACTGTGTGTCTTCAATCTTCCCAATCACTTAGGGATGGGCATCAGAGCTCGTCATCCATCATCCCTGGCCTGGACCATACGATGCATCAGCAATCCTGGGCTGGCCTCAATGAGAGCAAGAGCTGCTGTGCTGCTCACAATAAGCAATTGCTAGCCTCTGAATTACAGGGTTGTGATTCAATTGCTAATACGGCCAACTTGATGTATATGAGAAGTGTCCGGGAAAGATTTTTTTTTTGGATCTTCTAAAGATTAATTTATACCCTGGAAATGTAGACCAATCACAGAGTCAAAAAATATGTCAAGGTATTTTTCTTCTAAGCAAGAGAACCCGGCTGTTACCACAGTCATTAATTTATTTCTGGCACCTTTATCTGCAGCAGAGTTTAATAAACAAGGGGTCTGTTTGTTACCATCTTGGCTTGGCTAGAATGAGCCAATATGATAATTAGTTTCTGTGGAGTTAAATTTATTTGGGGGAGGAGTTACAAACTGTCAGGAATATGAAAATCCCAAAATGTCCACAACTCAAAACTTGAAGTTTTTCCCCTAAAATAATTTAAAACTGACAATTCAGTATTCCTAGGCGTGTGTTCTGTGATGGATGTATCAGAACTAAAATAATTAAGTAAATAAATTCATTAAGCAAAATGCTGGGTAGCTACACTTTGCACTATTTCCTTTGCTAAGATTAAAATGTGTGGACCTAAAATTAAAATTCATTACAGTTTAGCTGTATTTCCCATGCATGTGTGAGGGGATACGATCCTAATATCCATGTGGAGGTCAGAGGATGACTTGCCGGAGTAAGTTCTCCCCTTCTGCCATATGGGACCCAGGGATCAAGCTCAGGTCATTGGACTTGGTGGCAAGTGTTTTTATACACTGAGCCATCTCTCTAGTCCCAAATTTAAGATTAAAGAAACCATCTCTAGGTTAACAGCAAATCTTTGAAAGAATATTGGCATAATAACTTTGAGCTTATCTCATTTGTGGTTCTGTATTTAAATCTGGCTGTGTGTTCTTATGTAAGTTGCTTGACTATTCTTAATATTGCAGCTCACATTTATAATTGTAATAATACTGTGGGGCTTATCCAAAGTCTTTCCTAGGAAGAAACATTCACTCTTCAGTATTTATAAAGTCATCCACATTTTCCATATAGACTGCTAGTGAAACAGAGAAGACAATGGCTCAGCGGGAGGGGAACACAGAAAGCAGACAAATATGACAGTGACTTCAGTGTCCTACAACGGTGGAAAATAACACTACCCAGAGTGAGCATTAAGGTGCCGAGGGAGCACACCAGCCTTTGTACTCATTGCCTCTTCTCTAACACAGACTCCGAGGGATCCTATTGCAGCAGCCCATGGGTGCAAAGAGCTAGGGCTCACTGCCACGAGGGTGTTTACAAAAAGCATTTGAGGGTTATGTTAGAGGACTGCTTGGCCCAGCATGCACAAATCCCTGGCTTCCAGCCCCAACATCAGACACACATCTCCAACCCCTGTACTTGGGAGATAGAGGCAGAAGAATCAGAATTCAAAGTCCTACTGTCAGTTTGAGGACAGTAAGGGCTAGGTGAGACAATGTCACAAACTAACAAGGCTCAGGGATCACACCAAAAGAGGGAGAAGCAAGACGGTAAGAGCCAGAAGGAGTGGATGACTATACCAAGACTGTGTTCAGACACAGCAGGGCACGTGCACACATAACCTGCGAGTGATTGTCCCTGTTTACAAGACCTTTACAAGATCAAGTCAGACAGAAGTCCCAGCATGGCACAGTGAGGCAGTCAGGAAACCCCACCCCGGTTGCTGGGAAGGGGAGAACCAGCTTTCTCCCGGTGTGTGGCTCCTGAGAGGTTCCCATGCTTCAATGGACTGCCCTACATCCACGCACATACTGGCAGCACTAAGTGGACCCTGCTAGTTTAAAAAAGACCACATAAAATCGCAAGGGAACCATAGTGTTGGGGGTGGTAAAGGAATTAGAGTAGAGGGTATGGGGGTGGTGGACCCCATAAAAACATGTTCTTTGTAACTATGGAATCCTCAACTAAGAAAAGGAAAAATACTAGATTTAAAGTGAAAGTCAAGTCATTTTTAGGACATGCAATAGAATATCGTGACTTCTGACTTTGTATATATTTGATAGCAATTATAAACTATTATAGGAAAAGCCTTAAATTAAAAAAAATTGACTTAGTCCTAGAAACCCCCCCCCCCAAAAAAAGATTTGGGGAGTAACCCTGGAACTGTAAAAGCATCACAAGTGTCTTTTGGGCAAAGGATGAGAAAAATGAAGCAAATGTCCCCAGCAGGAGCCCATATGAGAAAGAAGTAGCTTCAAGGGCCACCAAGCCTATGGAAGCTTGAGAGGCAGAAACAGGAGGATTCTTCTTCTCTTTTAGCAATTTATCCTTTAAACATGTGTGGACAAAACATGTGCAAGAGATTTCTACCGCTTAAAAGTCTTCCTTCTGTCCTCTCAGCCTGCCTCTTTCTGCTTAGGAAGAAGTCATTTTGACTGCCCTCCCAGAGACAACCAGTTTGTATGTCGGAAGTCCTGGCATCTCTGGGCATTCCGTTCCTGTGAGGGAGGAAATAAGGTGTGTGTTGCATGGTACCACACCCGCGTTTCAACTGTTTTGAAGGTTAAGCCATCATATATACCAGGGTTGTTTCTCTGGCCTCCTCCTGCTAGACAATATTTTCTCTGACTAGTCACTTCACAAAGAAGAAACACTTGTGTCTAGGTTATTTCAAACATGCACACATGTTAAACCCAAGGAACTTACTAGAATTTAGCATGTCGACAGGTTGATTTTTGCCAAATTTGTTCCTACTGAAGCATACTAGTTTGCAATCTGACTGGCAAGATAAAGAATGGCGGCTTCTGTCTTAGTTGCTTTTCTATTTCTGTGAAGAGACACCATGACCAAGGCAATTTATGAAAGATAGCATTTAATTGGGGCCTTGCTTACTGGTTCAGAGGGTCACTCCATGACCATCGGGGCAGAAAGCATGATAACAGACAGGCAGGCATGGTGCCGAATCAGTAGCTGAGAACCTACATGTTAAGATAACAATCACAAGGCAGGGAGCCTTGTTGATTCAAGACAACTATGAACGGCCTGGGCTTTTGAAATTTTAAAGCTCCACCCCAATGACACACCTCCCTCAATGAAGCCACACTTCCTGATCCTTCTCAAACAGTTCCACCAATCATGGACCAAGTATTACAATATATGAGCCTCTGGGAGCCATTCTCATTCCAGAGTAAAAGAGTAAAAATGGCTTGCTTACTCTCCAGGAAAGAGCCAGCCTTTGTTTCGAGACTGGTAGATGACAAATTGGGATCAGCAGAGGCTTGTAATCACACTTTGGAAGTTCTGCCCACTGCAGTGTGGATAGTAGATGGACTGGACCAGGAAAAAAAGGAATGGAGAAAGGCCATTAGCAAAGGTGCTCAGAAGTGGTAAACTGGTATGACCAGGATTTTACAAACATCTACATTCCGTGCCAGATGCAGAACTGTCTTTTTATACTTATACAGCACTCTTCTGTAGCAATCATTATCCCTGACTCCAGACAAAACAAGAAAGAACAAAACTAATATTCAGATGCTCATGACCTATTTAAGTTTATAGGCAGTATAGTTTGTGCTAGCTTTCTGTAACTATATAATAATGAAAGTTAGATAGTAAAAGAAATTCATCTGTTACTGTGATAAAACACTCAGGCTAAAATGATGATCGAGAAGGGAATGAACCTGAACTTACCCCTCAAGTCATAGCTCATCACTGAAGGAAGTCAAGGCAGGAACAAGGAGCAGAAACCATGGACAGACCCTGTTCACCCTCCCCCAGCTTGTGCTTAGCTAGGTGTCTTACACACCCCAAGACTACTACCAGCCCAAGGAATAGTGCTACACACAGCGGGTTGCTGGGCCCTGGCGCATCAATTAACAATTGAAACAGTCTCCAAGGGACATTCCCATAGACCCACCCAATCTGGGCAGTTCCTCAAATTGAGTCTCAAATGTTCCAAGTTGCCAGTTAAAATTAACAGGGACACTAGGATTCACAGATAAGGAGATAGTACCATAGGAGAAGGGCTTGGGACCACTGTGATAGCCTGTTTGTGAAGGAGAGAAGTTGTTCCCCTTGAGAAGGATCAGAAGTAGAGCAAAGAGTCTGTTGCTAGTTCAAAAGGACTGTCAGCACTGGCTAAGGCTGGGAGCCCAAGAAGAGTGCCATTTTGGCTCTAAGTAGTGATCGTGTAGAGGCAGGAGAATAGTATTGTCTAGGGATAGTGCTGTACAGTGTTTATCGTCACCAATCACCATCACCATGGCAACCAGAGCAGAACAATACAATGGTAGCCAGGTCTATGACAATGGTAATGGGGCTACTGATACCCCCAAGGGAGGTTTGAGAGAACTTTTTCCTGAGATTCCAGCTGTTAGTCATCCTTCTAGCTGCAAGTGATCTTGGGAAGTGCTACAGTATGCAAGAAGTATTAATTGCAAGCCAGACTCCTTGATGCAACTTCTGTGAGGTTGCCATCGATGATGGAATGGGACTTTGCCATGACAGAGCTGTTTGGGGTTCAGCCTTGTTCCTGTTAATAATCCTTTGCCTGCACCCTGTAAACAAGTCAAAAAACTCATTTTTTTTCTCATCAAGTTTGACTCTGGTAAAATTATATCAATGGTACCCATCTGGGGTGATTGGAGGATTGATGGAATCTCTCCAGAAAAAATAAATGCAACAGATGGATATGGGCCACCGCCAGTGTTCAGCCACTGTACCCAAATAGTCCACAGCCGACATGGCTCAGCTACAGAATGTGCAGAGGACACAAGGAGCATGAACAAGATTACCCACCAAGCCAACAGACAGGGGAGGAATGGGAAAACAGCAGAAAATGTCACTCAACAAACCAAGTTTTAAAACGGCCCCACAAAAGGCTCTGAAAAACCTAAAAATAAGTTGTCAAAGCCGTTTCTTCCCCACATCCTCGCCTCATTTCCGAGAAAACAACATTTCATAAAATGTTTCCAAACCCAGGCTACCGAACACCACACTAGTGCTGTCCTGCTTAGGATGGTCTCCGGAAAAATTACTTTCCTTAGGCTAGCCGAGAGTCCTGATACATTTCTTAAAAGCCCTAATAACCATGCAGAAAAGTGTCAAATTGAGGATTTAAAGGCAGCAGCTATGGTCCCCAGAGAGAGGCTGGGAGTGATTCCCGCGTACCTGACATAACTCAGAAACAGGAGAGCCATACTGAGCGGTCGGCAGGCAGAAGCCTCTCGCACCACCTCGATAAATCTACAAGAGGCTGCGCAGAGGTTTATGTGAGCTGTGTGTCCAACATGTGTTAGAAAATCAGTCTCGTTATATTTTCCCTGTAAATCCTTCCAGGAGTCTGCAGGGTTTAAGGGGGACCTTCACATTTGGAATCAAGAAATGAGTATAGATTTTCTGAGACGGCCCAGACTGTAATATGCTGTTCATACAATATATTTGGGGCAAGAAGACGGAGGTGCTGTCAATCAGTTGATGGATTCATACCAAGAAGTTCCAGCTGGCCCGCTCTCCTTGGATACCTCAGAAAGAGCGATGGAAAGACTTGCTTTTTACAGGGCAACAATCGCTATAGAATCCTACAGTCACAAGCCTGGGTGACCTCACTAGACGCGGCTGAGCCTCTCGTTCAGTTTATCTGATCAGTTTTACAAATGACCAATAATGTCACCCGTGTTAGCAAATCTAATCCCACTTCTAAACACATTCAAATGAAAATCATCATCTCACCAAAACAGAACATTAATAGATTATTTTTTTTTGCAGTGGGGTCTTATGTAGCCCAGACTGGCCTCAAACTTGCTGTGTAGCTGAGGATGACCTTCAGTTTCTGATTCTCTTGTTTTCTCCTCCAAAGTGCTGGGATTATGGGTGTGAACCATTATGTATTGATGGGAACCCAGGGCTTTGTGTATGATGGACAAGCACTCTATCAAATGAGCTGTATCTCCAGACCTGAATGTAAATACATCTTTATGCACCGAAATTGTTCACATAGATAAAGGAGCATTGTAGAGCAGTGGTGGTATATGCTTTTAATCCCAGCACTCAGGAGGCAGACACAGGCAGATCTCAGTGAGTTTGAGAGCAACCTGGTCTACAGAGTGAGCTCCAGGACAGGCACCAAAGCTACCCAGAGAAACCCTGTCTCGAAAAACTAGAGAGGGGAGAAAAAGAAAGAAAAGAAAAGGAGCTCTGAAACATATTTTTTAAAAATTATATTAATACATTCTGAAGAGTGAATCCAGTATATGCTATTAATACTTACACTAATTTCTAAATTTTAATAAATAATTGTAATTACTAAGCCAAATTTTATATTTGAAGATATTCACATGAGGCATCTCTAAGAGTTTTTGTAAATGGCTTAAGTTCAGTGTTCCTCAGTTTTGTCAAGATTGGTTTTAAGCTCAACTACTCATTAGTATGAATACAACTCAAGTCTTCTTAAGTGAAAAGAGGAACCATCAAGGGTGGTTTGGGATATTCTAAGTTAAGAACTTGTTACAGGCATTTTTATTCTACATTTATTAATTTTAAGAAAACATATTTGATTTGTCTTTGTTGGCTAATAATGATCTGTTTTTTAAAAGTTGTTAAAAATCGTATCAAGGGCTAGAGAAATGGCCAGTAGTAAAGGGTATGGATTGTTCTTGCAGAGGATCCAAGTTCAGCTCCCAGGACCCACATGAGGCAGCTCACAACTCTGACACCAGCCCCAGGAGAATCAGCACCCTCTTCTGCCTGGAGCTGCACCTGCAGGCCTATCGCATATGCCTCTTCTGCCAACATACACATATACATGCAATTGAAAATAGAAATATGTAAACTAAATGTCTGCTATATGAAAATTACTATATAGTCCAGTTTTGCATCAGATATATTATGTCTGTATGTCTTTTAAATGACAATTAAAAACCCAAATTTGATTTAAGAGCTTCAGTGTAGCTTTCCACAGAAATGAGAACGGAAGGAAGAGCTGCTTCCTTTGTACACGTGGCCAAGTCCATGCTGGACAACGGCTGCCTTGGTTTGGTGTCTGGTAACTGTCTTCTCATTTTCTTTTCTTTTTTTTATTTTTTTATTAAATTTTATTATTCAATTAAGGATCTCCGCCTTCCCCCCTGCCACCGCCTCCCATCTCCCTCCCCCTCCCCCGATCAAGTCCCTCTCCCTCATCAGCTTGAAGAGCAATCAGGGTTCCCTGACCTGTGGGAAGTCCAACCTCCATCCAGGTTTAGTAAGTTGAGCATCCAAACTGCCTAGGCTCCCCCAAAGCCAGTATGTGCAGTAGGATCAAAAACCCATTGCCATTGTTCATGAGTTCTCAGTAGTCCTCATTGTCCGCTATGTAAGTCCGGTTTTATCCCATGCTTTTTCAGACCCAGGCTAGCTGGTCTTGGTGAATTCCCGAAGGATAATCCCCATTGTAAGCCAGACCCAAAAAGAGGAACATGGGATGTACTCACTCATATTTGGCTTCTAGCCATAAATAAAGGAAAGTGAGCTTATAATTCGCGATCCTAGAGAAGCTAATTAGAAGGTGAATCCAAAGACAAACATATAGGCATCCTCCTGAATATTAACCTTCATCAGGCGATGAAAGGAGACAGAGACCCACATTGGAGCACTGGACAGGAATCTCAAGGTCCAAATCAGGAGCAGAAGGAGGGGGAGCATAAGCAAGGAACTCAGGACCGCGAGGGGTACACCCACACACTGTCTTCTCATTTTCATCCATAGTAATTCCACAGGAAGTTATTTCCAGCCTGTACAACGGTGCTAGGCACCGACCTCCATTCTGGTGACACAGAGACACCAAATTCTCCCATTTGCTATACTTATGTCCCTTGGAATTATGCAGTGCTCACACTCAACAAACTGGAGCTAGGTAACACAAGCTCAGTAGACAAAAAAGCACCACGAGGACTTAGCATCCCTTTATATTGTATTTTTCTAACTGTATCACTTTATTTATTCAATTATTATGGGTTTTTTTGCATGTGTAGGATGCATATCTGTGTGCATGGAGACCAAAGTCCAATCTTAGGTGACTTCTACAGTTGCTATACATTTATTTACTAATGGAGGGATGGAGATTCCCAGTTCCAACCGGTCTAGCTAGACAATTTACCAAGGGAGTCCCGTGTTTCCACCTCTCTGGTGCTGGGATTATGGGCAGCTGTCCTGTTTGCCTGGCATGTGGTCTAGGGATCTGAACTCAGGTCCTCATGATTTCAGGGCAAGTATTTAGCCACGGAATCCTCTCCCCAGTTTTCTTTTACATTTTGAGTCTCAGTTGTTTTTTTTTTAATGCGCTTGATTTTATTAACATTTTCCTAAAAGAAAACTTTCAAAATTCACCTTTTCCATGAAATAATACTTCGTTATATAATTCCTAATGTGAAGTAGTAGTCAGATTTATATAACAAATTCCATTAAAACCAGACCATCTCTTCCCTATTTATGTCTTCTTCTTCTAGAAAACAAGTTAAAATTTTTCTGGGCTAGGCATGGTAGCTCATGTCTTTAATCCCAGCATTTGGGAGGCAGAGGCAAGTAGATTTCTGTGAGTTTGAGGCCAGCTTGTTCTACAAAATGAGTTCCAGGACAGCTAAAACTGTTACGCAGAGAAACCCTGTCTTGAGATAAAAAAGAAAGGAAGGAAGGAAGGAAGGAAGGAAGGAAGGAAGGAAGGAAGGAAGGAAAGAAAAAAGGAAGGAAGAAGGGAAGGAAAGTAATTTCTGTAGGAGATATACTATGTGTTTTCAGCATAAATGCATGTAAGAGTGTATATTTGGGGGTGGGAAGAACATAGGATCTTGACAATTGTTTTCAATAGGATTAGACAACTAGCCTATCAAAGAAGGGGATATGGCGGCAGAAATTGTCCTAGAATATATTTATTTATTTATTTATTTATTTATTTATCTATTTTTTAGCTTAATATAGTTTAATTTGCTTAAATAATTGAATAAGCAAAACTATAGTGACCACACCTTCCCATACTCAAAACAAGGCACTACAGGACAGAGCTTTCCCCAGACTTCATTTTACTCTTTTTTTTTTTAATTTATTTATTTATTGAGGATTTCTGCCTCCTCCCCGCCACCACCTCCCATTTCCCTCAATGGGGCACTGAGCTGAACAGAGAATTCTCAACAGAAGAAGTTCAAATGGCCAAAAGACACCTAAGGTCATGCTCAACTTCCTTAGCGATCAGGGAAATGCAAATCAAGACAACTTTAAGATACCATCTTACACCTGTCAGAATGGCTAAAATGAAAAACACCAATGATAGCCTTGCTGGAGAGGGTGTGGAGAAAGGGGTACACTCATCCATTGCTGGTGGGAATGCAAACTTGTGCAACCACTTTGGAAAGCAGTGTGGCGGTTCCTCAGGAAATTCGAGATCAACCTACCCCTGGACCTAGAATATATTTAAATGGTTGTCTAAAAATTAAACACAATATGTATGTAGACATACATTTAAACGCACATGCATATAAAACACCTTATGGTACACATGTTGCTCAGATGTATCCACATTTTAAAAATGAAAGTAGGGATTTTGGAGTGTCTTTGTTTTCTGCTGAGAACTAACATTTCAGCAGGAGAATCACTACTAATTGTTTCTGAAAATTGCCAAGTGAGCATGCACTTCATGTGTAAATGGGGACTAATCTTTGATTCTCATGAGACATGATTCATAGCCAGTTCCTGCAATATGTCAAAAGAGGCTTTAAATCCAGGTGCTGACACTTTGTGTATTACACTCTAATCAATACTGTTTGCTACATCCTCTGTCACAGAACTAAAATCATGATTCTCCTGAAAAGGAAATTTCAATCACTAGTACAAACATCCATACTCAGAATGGCAAAATCTCAGGGGTCGGCCCCAAAACAATTTTATAACTATGTTAGGAAAAATATTTGAAGGTTTATAATGTTAATATCAAAAGGCATAGCCTTATAAATTAAATAATTAATACAATTTATGTATCACGTTATTACTATGTGTATGTGCATGTGCACACGAGTGCAGTGCCTGATGAAGCCGGAAGAAGGCATTAGGCTCCCCTGGATCTTGAACAGCAGTTGGCTGTGAACCACCTGATGTGGATGCTGGGAACTGAAGTCAGGTCCTCTACAAGAGCAATAATCACTCTCAACCACTAGGCCATCCCTCCAGCCCCTCGTGTATTTTTGCTTTTTAATTCAGGCAAATCACTTCTTGAGGGAGCAGGGCTGAACTTACTTTCTTTTAATGTAAATGGAATAAAACGGTTCCTGTTCACAAGCCCGTGACAGAATTAAATTACATGAGTTTAAAGCTCTCAGCATTTCAGGCATGTGTCCGTAACTGGAGAATGGAAAAATGATTTGGACTTGAGTATAGATGGCCATAATTGGATACATGTTGACCTATGTGTGTTAACAGCTGCTCAGATGCCCAGAGCACAGAGAGCGTTGATTGCAGACCCTAATGCTGTGTGATCACTTCGCTCTTCCCACTGTCTCAGGGGGTGTCAGCCTCTGGCGTAGGATTGGAAGAAGGCATTTCAGGAGCCCCTGAGAGAAGAGTTTTCATTCTAACGGCAGGGTGGATCTTCAGGGCAGCCATCCTATTGACAAATGCCTACATTCTGCATCCCCAAATTTCCTAGAACCTACAGTGCAGCATATAAAACACTTTACAGATTCGTCCCCACCCTCATTAGAAGCTTGCTCCACCCATCCCCCTCTGGGATTGCGCTTGAATTATGCACCTGAGGCAGTCGTTCATGGCTTTGTGGCTTTAGTCTATCAGATATCAAATCCTCATCTAGATTGTCCTTAAAATGCTGGGCTGCAAAATAGGAAGGCAGGCCAGTTGGGGGACGCATCACTTCATCTTTCAGAAAAGCCACCCTTAAGTGGCATCTCAGCTCTTGTATCTTTCAGGGACCCTCTGGGGCATCAGCAAGGAGATCAGCTGAGGAGCTGTTGACAGTGAAACAAACTGTTAACAGATAGCCTTGTTTTGCTATTTTCTGGAAAGTACTATGTATATTAAGCAGAATCTAGCTACCTGAGGGTAGGGGGAGCCTTTGTGTTGGCAACATCCCACTCCCACCCTCCAGACTTAAGAGTATAGGAATCACAACTGCACACTTGACCTTGCCCCCTCCCCCCAAATAACCAGATTCCTTCCAAAAGACTGGGCCACTGCTTAGAAGTTCTGGGTTGCTTGTATTCATGCTGCCCTTTCTTATGCAAGCAATGCGGTCGGCATGACTCATAAATTTATGGCTTTCATTTTAATCAGCAAGGAAGAATTCCTGCTCTGCAAAATCTTATTAAAGGAAGCTGATTGCAAATTGAATGTGGTCCAGCACCTCTCCAAAGCTCATTTAAGATATTTGATATTTGAGAGAAAAAGCCTAAATGGGCATGTTAACTTTCCATTTACCTACCCGATTCCAAATTCTATCTCTGTGCTCTCAGGCCATCAAAACACAATGTCTGGGACTACATTATCCCAGTCAATCAAAGACCAGGCTTCGGAGCTCTGACTTGCTGCCATGGCCTTTGGTTTTACAGAAGGCTGAGATTAAAAGTGCCTCGTTCAAGAGCACGGCGGTATCATTTGGAAAACCAGTTGGAGGGACATTTGACTATGTGACTTCGCCGTGTCATACATGAGAATTCATAGGAAAAATTTAAAGAACGGATCCTCATCCTCACAGGCACACCCATATATATCAGCTCACAGGAAAACAATTTACTTCCCATGGTTACCAAGCCAAATTTAAAACTACATTCTCTCAAATAGGAACAAAGTAGAAGTAAGAAATAAAATAATGCTCCATATTCCAAAGTACCTCTGGTCAGCTTATTTTCAACTATAGATTTAAACAGAAAGTACTAACCCCTCGCTCAAACTAGAAAACAACCCACACCCTACTGAAAATTTTCAGCAGAAAATTAATGGCCAAGCTTGCCTGCAGATTCGACAAAGCCATGTACCTGGTAAGTTTTAAAATAAATGGAATGCAAAAGGCAGAGGTGGACACACATAAGGTCCTTCGGTAAGAAACAGGCAAACTTAGGCAACTGAGGGAAACATTCGAGCCAGATGGCATGAGAGAGTGTGCCCTCCTGGTTGCTCAGGCATGAGGAAAGGGGAGAAGGGGCTTGTGTTGGGCTCATAAGGGACCCGTTCCCCAACCAGTGCAGCCACCACTGGGAGCTGATGCTTTGCTAGGTCACACAACATCTGGCTAGCTTTCCCCACTCGGACTCTCCAGGGCTCTAATTTGAAGTGAGGATTTATATTTCTCACTGCTTCCCTGAAAATGCCATACTTAACCCCATGGCTTTGCATGGCAATTTAAAAACTACACTATTTGAGAATAAGTACTCCATATAATCTCTAAACTGTTTTAATATTCCATTACGTGCTGTAATAAGAGTGGCGGGGCTGCGTCCCCAGCACCCCAGGCCGCCTGGCTAGCTTATGCCCCGAAATAATTACACGGACACTGTATTCTTTTAAACACTGCTTGGCCCTTTAGTTCTAGCCTTACTGGCTAATTCTGATGTCCCGATCAACCCATCTCTAATTAAATCTGTGAGCACCGGTCTTACCAGGAAGATTCTAGCCTACATCCATCCTGGGTCGGAGCTTCATCGCGTGTGCCTCAGAGAGCAGAGCTATCCCGGCGTCCGCCCAGGAGCGGGAAGCATGGCATCTCTGAGGCGTCTGCCCCCGAGAGGAGAGCTGTCGAGTCTGAGCTCACTTCCTCTTCCTCCCAGCATTCTATTCTCTTTACTCCTCCCACCTATGTTTTAACCTATGAGGCCAAGCAGTTTCTTTTTATTGCTTAACCAATGAAATCAACAGATTGATATATGACACTCCCACATCAATTATGTGTATCGTTTTTCTGTTACTAAGTTTGTCAATGAAGAAAAGTCCATTCATATTAAGGATTTTCGTATCAACCCGTTCCATGGTCCAGGCTGGTGTTGATCTCCCTGTTTTCCTGTCTCAGCCTCCCAAATATTAGGATTACAGATGTATGGAACCATACTGGATCCCAAATATCTTGCTCATTGCTTCCCCACACAGTGGTTCTTAACCTGTAGGCTATGACCCTTTTGGGGTGTTGAACAGCCTTTTCACATGGGTTGTCTAAGACCATTAGAAAATGCAGATATTTACATTATGATACACAACAGTAGCAAAATTACAGTTGTGAAGCAGCAATGAAAATAATTTTATGGTTTGAGGGGGTGGGGCAGTCACCATAACATAAAGAACTATATTAAAGAGTCACACCATTATGAAGGTTGAGAACCACTGGCCTAACAGGATTTGAGACTGTACATGGCACTTCTAGAATCTCCTGACATTTTCCTGCTCAAATGTTTGTTGAGTGTCTTCTAGGAGCCTGGCCTGATGGAACACTGGACGTCATGATGGTAAGAAGTTGAATACAGGATCTTCTCCTCAGGACAGACAAGGCATCGACACACACAACATGAAGTACCTAGAGGCGTGATACAAGGCAAGTCACTTGACCTATTCTGGGGACCATAATAATTGTCCCAGAAAATGCCTGGGACAGAAAATGGAAGAAGAGAGGGGATGTTAAGCATTGTGGTGAAGAACCAATGGCGCTGTATCCGGCACTGCTGTACACTGGGGACCTTGCTCCATAAGCTAGGGGTGGGGTAGCCTGCAAATACAGACAGCACATCTCTAGGACCAAAGAGAGAGAGTTTGGTTTGGCTGAGTACAGCTTGAAGGTGAGGGAGAGAGGGTAAGACAAGACTAGAAAGGCCCCAGAGGCTGCTTGTTAAGGATCCTTATACACCATTTTAACCAAATATGCTTTATTCTATAAGAAAGGAGAAGTTACCCATGACCAAAAAAAAAATAACATTTAAAATAAAATAAGTGGTTTTCTTTTCGGCATTGCTATGCCACCCGAGTCCCAAGATGACAGGGTTCTTTTCTTTTATCTTTTAATTTTTCTTCTCTTTTCATTTTTTCTTTTCTGTTCCCTTCCCCTTCCTCTCTCCATTCCTTCCTCTCCCTCTCCCTCTCCCTCCCTCCCTCCCTTCTTTTTCTCCCTCTCTCCCTCCTCTCTCTCTCTCTCTCTCTCTCTCTCTCTCTCTCTCTCTCTCTCTCTCTCTTTCTTTTTTTAACATAGGGTTTTCTATGTAGCACTAGCTGTCCTGGAACTTACTTTGTAGATGAGACTGGCCTCAAACTCACAGAGATCCACCTGCTTCTCCCTCCCAAATGCTGGGATTAAAGGAATGTACTACCATGCCAACTTGATAGGGTTCACTGTAAAAGTTAACCTTTATTGGTAGTTACAACCAGACAAAGAGAACTTTGAATATGCCATAAACACCGAATTTTATACACCTGACCCTTCCTGCAAGTGTACCTGGCTAACTGCACTTGGGGGATCCTCCCAAGAAATCTGAGGCTGCTGAGCAAGATGATGGCCACAGCTTCCAACCCACTGCTGCCTAAAGGCAAGCTGAGGTTCCTGATATCCAGCCCTTTTTGAGTTGACAAGTGTGTGGTCTGACCCTGGCTGAGCCTCTGTGTTCACTTGTTAGAAGACACTGCACCCACAAAGAGCTGCCATAGGAAAGCTAATGGGACAGATTTCATAACAGGGGATCTCTTTAGTTATTGGAAGACAAGTTACTGACAGTAGATAGGCCAGAATGCAATTCTAGCCTTGCTAGAATACAAAGGAAGCCTGACGGGGGAAGAACGCAGGAAAGTGCCTTCCTTTTGAGTTGTACCTAAACCTGGAGACTCTCACAGCTGCTCAAGGCTCAGAACGGCCAGTCTTCCTGGGATTACTCTAGCTGTAGAACACTATACATAATGCCTGCTTCAAACTTTCAGTGACTGCTGAAGACTAAGAATTTACAGAGATAATAAACTATGTAGTGCTCCCGTGTTTATAAAATATCTGAGCTAAGACACTAAGATCCAATATAACTAAAGCCTAAAGCCTAGAATGAAAAGATACACATTTAAAGTAACCCAGCAGTTCAATGGCTCTGTGGTGAAATCACCGAGTCTAACGAGCTAAGTTTGGTCCCCAGAACCCACATGGTGGAAAGAGCTGACCGATTCTCACAGCTGTCCTCCACACAAGCACCATGGCATACCTACCGCACACACACCACACAGAAATAAGTGTAATAGTAAACATTTCAATCATGATTTTTAAAGCCTATTTCCACGTGGCTTCAGCCCTTTACTCTCTTGGCGGAGGGAGCTGGGATGCCCTGACGTATGCTTGTGTGGCAGGAAGGAAGTGGTTGGAAATCCACAATTCTATAGAAAGTTTTGAAGTAGGGAATTTTAGAGAAAAGAATTGCATGTGATTCTAGGAAATCTCGTCATGATCTCACAGCAATAACCATTTGCAAAAGAGCCTTGCACGGTCTGCATGCCAGAGAGTGTTATTGGAAAAAGGCCCCAGCGACTTCCTGGAACTCCTCTCTCTGCGAGCCGACAGCTTGCTTGGCATAAGCTGGGCACTAACACAGTATCCAGCTCCACAGCACAGCAGCGACCAAGGAAGAATGTAAGGGCTCGTTCAAAGGGACATGGTTAGAATCTTGACAGATACAGTAGTTCATGTTATTCAAATCACACTATGAGCCCTTTCTGGTGTGTGTGCACGTGTGTGTGCTCAAATGTGGAGACCAGAGGATAAGCTTGGGTGTCATTCCTTAGGCTTGGGCCACCCTACGTCTGCTTTTGTTTCTTTGCCTGTGGTCACTTATTCAATTAGCGCAGCTGACCATCAAGCTGCAGGGACCTGCCTACTTTTGCCTTCCCACCGCTGGAGTTGCAATCACATGCCATAGATTTGGCTGGTTTTCATGTGGATTCTAGGAATCAGGATCTCAAGCTTGCATAGCCAGCACCTTACCAATGTAGGCAGATCTCAGCCCATTCATATATATATACATATATATATATATAATTAAAGTTAGAACTTGAAACAGTGGGGCATTTGACAAACTTTTCTTACATTGCCACTTCTGTCCCAGGAGCTCAGGTTTGTGCATGAGAAACATGCAGACATGTTTCTTGAAAGGATTCTCAGCAGTTTTTTTGTATAGAGATTTATTTATGTGACTCAAATTATGTTTTCAACATTTCATTGTATCTATTGTTTAATAAGGTCATTTTAAGCAAATTTTATGCTAATTATTAATAAACTTAGAAATAATAAACATTGATTTGTACTGTCAAAAATTATTCTCCTATAGGTCCAAGATTGATTTGTTTTTACTTTTTAATTTATAAGGTGCACCACTGAGAACAGAAGGTGTGTGAGTGAGTGTGTGTGTGTGTGTGTGTGTGTGTAAAAATGTTAGTTCAAAGCGATTTTGTTCATACAAAATTCTCCAACCAAACTGTAGATGAAATGTGCCTCTGCTTACCAAGACAAAGCAGAAGCTTTCCCTACAATGCATCCAGATCAAGATGAAGTTGAGGGTCGGAAGATTGAGAGCTTGGTTAGCATGCACAAAGCCTAGAGTTTGAGGCCTAGCATCATAAGAACCAGGCATGCTAGTGTGAGCCTATAGTCTTAGGGTTTAGGAGGTGGAGAAAAGAGATCAGAGGTTCAAGTTGGTCATAGGTCAACAGGAGCTATATGAGACACTACCTCAGTGAAAAATTAATTTTGGTGTTGAGACCAAGAACTGGCATGACTGTTATAACATCCTCATTTCAGATCACAGACTTCATTGAAATGTGCCCCATCTCGAAACTTAATAACACAAAATACAAATTATTAGAGATATATAATTATAAATTCATCAAATAAGCCAAAATTTTCTTTTAGTTATTTCATTTTTACAGGTGGTTCAGGTATGGAAGACAGTTTTAAAATTGTAGTTCAGATCATTTCTCAAATAACATAAGGGCACTAGTCACTGGTGGGAATCTTTAGAAATTGCTATGGTTTTTATATGTAAAATGGAAGCTGCGGATGAAATGACCCATTTATCTAGTATTTTGCAAAATCTCAAACCATAGCTATATATAATGATCTCAAATAATGACCCCAAATAACAATGGAAACAGCCTAGTTTATCACACAGTGCAGGAATAGCTTGCTTGATATTCTTTCAGCCTTTATTTTTTCTAAGGATTTATGTAAGTTCATTTACACGTGTGTGCCTATGTGAGCTATATGCACCAGATGCATGTGGAGCCCAGAAAGCAGTGGATGTCCTGGAACTGCAGTTACAGGTGGTTTTGAGCCTCTCCATTGGGAACTGAACCTGGATCCTCTGGAAGAGTAAGCAAACACTCCTTACCACTGAGTCACCTCTTCATCCCTCTGCTTGTATTTAAACAGCCCTGTCTGTGAGGACAGCAAGCAGCTCTCTTATCTCCAGGAATTGGCTGTAAAGTGTAAACTTGTGATGTATTGTGGCACTTTGTGTTATAAAAGCTCCATGAAGTTTTACTGATCACTTTTTTTTTCTCTTAAATTTCTGGATTTGAGAAAGGGTATTAATGCTACATCTTAAAATAGCAGATTAGGAATGTTGTAATTTATAATTATGGTTTGTGAACTTGGAAAAGTAAGGCTTGGGGCGGGAGGACGTGGGGCTCTACCGAGTGCAGCAGGGAAGGGAAGCCTGCCAACTGTAATAAAGATGACGGCTCCTGATGTTTTCCCCTCCCTATGCCGCTCGAAGGGCTGCGCCTAAGTGCTTTCCACAATCAGTCAGCCCCATGCCACAGTCTCATCCTTACGTCTTCTCAACGTCTTTTATGTTTGTGATTTACGCCCACGAAATAACCAGGAAAGCCGCATACTAGAGCATTCCAGGAGGAGCCAGAGTGCAGGTCAGTAAACTTCCTAAGCCCAGCTCTGCGATGGGAGCTATGGGACACGGTTTCCAGTAAACACTCTGGCCCTCCCAGCGCAGGCTTCTTCCAGAGCTGCAATGCTTTCTTAAGCTAAACCATGGTGGAATTTAATCCTTTCTCATGTTTTGGAGAAAGCGGAGGGTGGCGCCTACACAATTTGATTTGGTGTAAAAATACACACCAAATCTGATTTCTGTTACATTAAGGCATTCTCTGACAAAATACACAGAAGAAGGGAGGAAGCAAATTGTGCACCAGGACCATCTTACTAGCTTGCTTCCCGAATACCTGACCACGAATGAAAAAAATAAAATAAAAGGTTCAAACTCCACTTTAATTGAATATTTAATAGATGATTTAATGGTCAAGTTAAGATACATTTTAAATGCTAAATATAAAAATGATTTGTGTTTGCTTACTGGAAATATTTGTAATACAAGTCAACACATATAATAAACTAATATTTAAAACAAATTTACTGTGGGGGCCAATGCAATGATTATTTTCAATTTATGAAAACATTGCATTCATCAAACTATAATTTTGACTAATATATAAACCAGGCTTTTATTAAAATGAACACATTAGCAGCGGGTTGCCACTGACAGGGAAAAAGTGTTAACTCTCTCTTCTAAATGTTTCTTTTCTCTTAAAAAGTGCCATTGGGGAAGGCACAAGTTAATTCAGAAAGAAACTCATACATACTCGTACATAAGAGGATTCCCTCTTTTGTAAAAACTCTATCCTTTCTATCCTGGTCTGTAAAGTAGCATCACTTAGAATAAAACAGAACAACAAAACCTCCACAACTCTGAGACTGTCGAATAGTAGCATAGTATTCTAGTCCGACTTCAGGTCAGCATAGCAAAGCTAGCAAACAAACATCAGTCCTAACTGATGGCTGAATAAAAGGGGTAGAGAATCACTTCACTTGGTAATTAAAATGAAAAAACAAAACCACTTTAACATTACTCTAAAGCAATAGTTTTCAACATGGTCGCAACCCCTTTGGCAAAATTCTACTTCCAAAAATATTTACATCATGATTCATAACAATAACAAAGTTACAATTATGAAGTCACAATGAAAATAATTTCAGGGTTGGGGGCCACTGAGGCCTTAGAAAAGCCAAGGATTTGCAAGACTAGGAAAAGCTTGCTAATCAACTGGTCACACAGTACCTGGACAGAACGGTAAATGAATACTTGGAAGTCCTGAACTTGGTATTTCTCTGGGATATTTTGAATTGACTTTAATTCTTGGAAAACCTGAGATTGAGATCCCCTGAGGAAAGTCAAGCTCATTCTACTCCAATGCAGCTGCCAGTATCAGACACTTCCCACAGATAGAGAAAGCCTTTCGTTGGTTTCACCCTTCAGGTGGGATGAGCGCCTCAGACATACAGCACCAGGCATGCCCTGATGCACAGAGGGGATCAGGAAAGTCTGTACTGCATTACAGCTGTTTTGCCAGGACTTTCTGAAACAGTTGCATGCTGCAAGGGTGTCAGATTAAAAAAATAAATAAATGAGACCACCGAACCTCAGCAGTTTGAAAGACATAAAAATCAATGGCATAACAGAAGCAAATGGTATAATAACTCTGGGACTAAGTAGACAATCTCGAGATATAGATCATAAGGTTTAACCATGGAGACAATTCATGCATATCAACTTAAAAATATAAAACTACTTTCTTCACTATAACCTTGCTTTGCTAAATTTCTTTCAAAAATTAAGATTGTTTCATGTGGTGAAGAGAAATAAGAGAGGCAATTCCTGGAAAATTTCAAAGAACCAACATTGAGTAAATTGAATCTTAAGACTTGTTAGTGCTTCAATTCAGGATGTTGACTTCAAAAATGATGAATAATGTCTGCGTAAGTCCATGTTTTAAAACTAGGAACAAAACATTGGTGGTGTCTCTAAGTTATAAACATCTCAAATGGAGCTAGGAGAGATGGGAAATCAAACCAAATCATTGGACAGAAGCTGAAGTGAATGTTAGAAGTGGATCAGAATGAAAGCAATTTGAAATAATCATGAAGTAGAGGAGAGACCTGTGCCAAGAGCCACAGTCATACACGGACAGTGTTGCTGATGAGATTTGAGCTCTGATGACCACAAACACTGTGGTCATGGTTTGGACTAAAATTAAGGAGGTAAAATTCCTTCTTTTATATAATATGAAGAAAATCTTTCTTATGAGACATGAAGCATTGACATTGCCTCTAGCTATTCTTATTAGCTTTAGTTTTCAATTTGACAAAGTTTAGAATCATCTGAGAAGAAAGTTTCCATTGAGAACTTGTCTGATGTGGGAAGTCCTTCTGTATATGTGTCGCTTTTATTGGTTAATGACTAAAGAAGCTACTTTGGCCTGTGATAGGGCAGATAGAGCTAGGAGGAAAAACTAAACTAAATGCTGGGAGAAGGAAGGCAGAGTCGGAGAGATGCCATATCATCGCTGGAGGAGGCAGATGCCAGAACCCCGCCAGTAGGTCAAGACCTCATGGTGATGCACAGAGATGGGTTGATTTAAGATGTAAGAGTTAGCTAGAAATATGCATAAGCTAGTAGGCCAAACAATATTACAATTAGTATAGTTCCTGTATTATTATTTTGGGTCTGGGCAGCTGGAAAACAAAGAAGCAGCCTCCAACTACAGTTGTCCAGATCTGATTGCCCCACAGACATGTGTATGAGGGATTATCTTGGTTATTAAATAATGCTAGAGGGTCACAGACTACTGTGGGAAGCACAATGCCTAGGCAGGTAGTCCTGGGCTACACAAGCAAGGTAGCTAAGCAAGAGCTTGTGTGTGAGCCCTCAAGTGGTGCTTCTCCATGGAACCTACCTCCAGGTTCCTGCCTTGAGTTCCTGCCCTTAATGATGGACAGTGAACTGGAAGTAGAAGCCAAACAAACCCTTCCTGGGTTCATAAAGATATGGAAAAAAGAAAGTCTATAAGGAAATCAAATTTATAAACAAGTGTTACTTTACAAGGAAGGTGCTAAGAGTAAGGATAATCTGATAAGCTGTGTTTCCTGTTTCTTAGTGTTGGATATGTCTGAGTTCTTCCTAGATGATGCATTTTAAGATTGTCAGGATCCTTCAGCTCCAAGTCAGAAGTTTTGACCACCAGGCCCTGTTTGTCCCCACCCTGCTTTAACCGGGCTTCCCTCATCCTGACCAGGACTTAGTGACCTACTTCCATGATTGTCCTTGCAATCTTCCCTTGTCACTCGATGTTTTCCCAACTGGCGTCATCTGGGTCTTTGTAAAAGTGGAGTTAGAGAAACAAAGGCTGACAGGAAAGTAGCATCTCTCCGAGAAGAAGGGCACACAGAGACCTGAGCAAGAGGAGTTCTGGTCACTGTGCAGACCTGGCAACATATCCACCAGCCTAATGGAAACTCCACAGCAAAGATTGCCACTAGTGGAGTCTGCACAGGCTGGCCTTGTCACTCTGCTTATCCACTGTCCCAAGGAGTGTGACTTTGATCCTATTTGGGGACAGATTCTTCAGGTGACAACTAGGGTTGTAAACATCCAGTTGTCACCTACCTCATGGTGGGGTGAGTCCAAAGGGCTGAAAGAGTGCTCAGTTTCATGGTGAGTACAACATGGTTCCCCAGATCGCATACTTCCCCTTAAAACTCAAGCTCTATCAAGCACAAGTTTTCTGTCTCCATGGAAATGTGAACTTTAATGTCTCATGCCACAATAACCTCCTGGGTTCTTAGATTCCTGCTTTTCAGAAGCTAGAAGCTACATCCTATTTTTCCAAGATACTTACTACACTTGACATGGAGAGGGCCTAACATGTATTCGATAAAGTGATAAGTTCAAAAGATGGATAGATGGATCTATCAGTTGGATTATCAACCTGTTCATTCTTTATTCTGGCATTGATATATTAAGGGATATACCTTGAATATAGCAAGGAATATTATGGAGTTATAAAAATAATTTAAACATATTTTAAATATTAGAGACTATAAAACACTGTATGAAAAAGTAAGATATCTTAAGCTATATTTTGAACTTACACATTTTGAGTCACAAATCTAACCCAATCATTAGTATATCACATGACCTAATGAAAAGATGAACTCTTTGCGCCTATTATTTTCCTCCAATTTCCGCTATCGGTTCACAGATTGGGAAATTTCACACTAGTTTTTAAACCCATGATATCCTTTATATCATTTGTATTATATAATAAAGCACAATTAAGTTGAAAATTGCGGAATTTTATTTAATGATCCTTTTGGGACAGGGCTTTTTAGTGCAAGGACTTCCTATTGTCTCATCAGGTAACATGGTCTCCATGGTGACCTCATGTGTAAGATCTTAAGACACTGGGATATGAGCAAGTGGATGGGATGAGAGGCCTTTCTCTGTGGGTGGAGACAACTGTAGCCAGGTTGGAAATTCAGCCACTGGGCTTGGAGGAAGGAGCTGACACAAGGGAGTTGAGAAAGGAACTCCCCTGAATTATGTGGCTATTATTGGGAAAAGACAGACACAGAGAGATGTCAGACTACCTAAAAAGATTTTCTGTAAAGAGTGGTTCTCCAACCGGGTGGAACTGCATAGAAAAAAAAAACAAAGGCCATGACCAGCAGAGGACAATAAAAGAAAAAATATACAAAACAAAATTTCCTCCAAGCAAGCAGGTTTCATACTACACCGTATTCTCGGGAGGCATACTATGCATTATCTGGTTTCCTTCAAATCCCATCAAAATTGTTTTTTCCTCTACATAGGTAAATTTCTCTTGAACTGAGTAGGCAGATTTGAGTAAGTGCTTCTGAATACAGACTTTAGAATAGAATAGTCATCCCCATAATGACCCCTTCCATTCTCTTCCTAGTTATGGACTTGTCATTTTACATTTCTTCTTTCTTGGATCAGAGTTCATGGATATGTGCCTGCCACTGACATTCATTAGTCATTGGTTTATTCCTGCGACAACACATGAGAATCCCTTGTCCTGTACTAGGAGGTGTGTCTGCCTCTGGGAGCACAAGGTAAGCTCCACCTTCTGTCCCCTGGAATACTGAAGTGGGAGGTTATAGAGCTGTGTAAGTGAGCAACTTGAGGGGCAGGTGGCTCATAGCAATTTACAAGTGTGCCCTCCCAGCACTGGGCAAGAGGCACCATTAAAAATCTATGTCTAACAGTGGACCTTAGACATTGCAAATGCTTAACAAGGCATTCTGAACCTCTCCACATCATTCCAAGGTTGTAAATAGAACAAACGTATTGCACAATCGAAATGCAGAAATGAAGGTTGAGTCAGGAAGATAATCCACTTTCTCATGGGAACAGGGTTTCCGGGGCATAGAGACCAGTGGGCCATTTCCCTTGTCACTGGCCCTTCCCTAGAAACCACCCTGTGCTGCTCCCCATTGTGCTACCTGAAGAAAGTGCAAAGCTCACTTCGTGTCTGCTTTTTGCTCAAGGAATTTCATCCTTAATGACACCACGATTATTTTCTGAGAATTCATACCAGCATTATTTGATGAGATTACAGTAAACGACTTGACAAACGTCTCAGGAAGTGTCCAGTCATAAAAAAGGGGTGGGGTGGGGCTGGAGAAGTGGTTCAGTGGTTAAGAACACTTGCCACTCTTGGAGAGGAACTGAGTTTGGTTCCCAGCACCCGTGCCAGAAGCTCATAACCATTGTGACTCCAGCTCCGAGAGACTCACACCCTCTTCTGGCCTCTGCAGGCACCTGCTCTCACACTCATGACATACATACACATACAGATACACACAGGCATGCAGTAATAAGAACAAATCTGGACGAAAACACAGTTCAAGTCCATCCCTAGCTATGTAAGGAGGCTAGAACAAGCTGACCAGGACCTCCCAGGATCTGAAGGTTCTATGTTAGGGTGTTTTATGTTCTTGTCTTCTAGAGAAGCAGTGACAAGGGATTGGAATAAGCTGGAAGTTCCTGGGAGGGCACAGCACAGGGTTGGACTGAGCATTGAGAAATCCACACCAAGGCATTGAATCTTTAAAGAGGAATAAGAGGCAATTAGGTCAGGCTGGGGGCCACGTTCTTTCAAACTGCAGATCATAGCAAAATGGGTACATAAAGAGATAGTGGCAAAGAGACACATGAGCAAGAGTAGTCAGCTAGAGTCCTCTGTCTCCATGCTTGTATCCCTTTGTGTTCCTCTCTCTCTCTCTCTCTCTCTCTCTCTCTCTCTCTCTCTCTCTCTCTCTCCTTCTCTATGTGCATGTGTGTATACATGTGTGTGTATGAATCTGTCTTGTGTTCATGTTGTTCTTGTCTCTATGTTGCATGCTTGTGGGATGATGCCTCTGGGAAAACACAAACTCCAGTGTGTATCAAGATCAATCCTGGTGGCTAAAGCATGGAGATCAACTGATTGTTCCATCCTTGCCCTTCCTTACTACCTAGGAGTTGGCTGAATATTCAGAACAAATTTCCCACTGCTCATCTGTTTATTCATTTATTCAATAAATACTTCTGACTGGCTAGTAGGTGAAAGAGTGCTTTAGGCGCTGAGAGAGAAAAAGACAGATTGGCCCCATCCTTGTTCCTGAATGATCTGTGTCAGGGGGCAGACCTCAGCTCCAGAGAACAATAGCACCAAAGACATTGATTTCAGCAAGGGAGTCTAGATCACTTTTTCTTTGTCAATAAATTTAAATGGGGATGTGGACAATAATCAATGCCATGGGGCTTGCAAACCTTTATCAAGGAAATACTTAACTCTATTGCTTGACACCACCATCACTGGACAGCGAAGCCAGGATAGTATTGTGAGGATTTGGCTTTTAAAAGATGACAAAATTTCCAGATTTTCATATAATACCATGGAAAACATCAGTCTTAAACTCTATGGAAAATGAAACAACTTTTAGGTAAAAAAGAGCAGAAAATGGTTTTTCAGGGGCAGTGGAATTTTTAAGATGGTTCACAGAGGCACAAATGGCAGAAGAATTCAGTAGAGCTTGTAGGTGCAAAGGCTAAATGGTGAGGGAGGAGTCTCAGGAGCCAAAAATAAGACAGGGCATCCATTGAGCCAAACTATCTCTAGTGTCTTTGAGAAAGTATATAATGTATATGATGTGTGTGTGTGTGTGTGTGTGTGTGATGCCACTTTTACTTATTTTAGTCAGTTAATATCTATCTAAAACATAAATGTCTTGGCATTTAAATGAGATGGTCTAATGAATATTTTAATGTATGCCCGCAAAGGTTTACGATTCCTTCCATGTATCAAATGTTTAATCCTTACAGCTAACATGTTCATGCTAAAAGTTCTATAATGTTTACATTTACCAGTGGGCATTTTCAGCAAAACTTCTTAGGTATTTTTTTAACCACTAAAATCTACAGAAGCATAAATTTATATTCCAGAGTAAAGCCTTTACAATCAAGCTGACAATTCAAAGCTTTGCAGAGGCCAGGCGTTAATAGATAGTGACTGATTTGGTCTGGAGTAGTCATTCTCAACCTTCCTAATGCTGCAACCCTGTAATAGGGTTCCTCATGTCGTGGTGATGCACAACCATAAAATTATTTCTTTGGGGCGGTGGTGGCGCAGGCCTTTAATCCCAGCACTTGGGAGGCAGAGGCAGGCGGATCTCTGTGAGTTCGAGACCAGCCTGGTCTTACAGAGCTAGTGCCAGGACAGGCTCCAAAGCCACAGAGAAACCCTGTCTCGAAAAACCAAAAAAAAAAAAAATTATTTCTTTGCTACTTCATAACCTCCCATTTTGCTACTGTTATGAATTATAATATTAATATCTGATCTGTGACCCCTGTGAAAGGGTCCTTGGACCCCCAAAGAGGTTGTAACTGCATGTTGAGAATTGTTGGTCTAGAGCATTTTATTTCTGCTATCTTGTCAAGTACCTGGGTCTCTGCTGCTTTATAACCACTCATATGTCAAATAAAATAAAGAAGCAGAGAACAGATGCAAAGTGATGGATTGAGCTAAAAGTAAGGTCCATCCCCATGGCCCAGAGAGGCCCTTTTTGTAAAGGTTCCACATCCTTTGAAAACAGTGCCGTTTACTGGGGACTGAAGCCTATGGAAGACATTTCATAGTTGACCACCAACAACCTCCATGGCTCATCCCCAACCCCACAACACACTCACACATAGACACTCACAAAAGCCTCACTCTGAGAGTGTCATTCTGGAGAACTGGAGAAAGAGAGAAGAGGAGTAATCGGGGGCAACTGGAGAATGATGTCAAGTGAAGAAGTGAACCTGGAAAGCAGACTGTATGAGGTGATGTGTGGCTATATCACTCATTGGCAGTCATGCTTAGGGCAAGATTTTCTCTTTTTCCTTTATCCTTTTGTTATGTTGAATATATTTGTACATTGAAAAACAGTAATTTTATTTACTAAAGGAAAGAAATTCATACTTTTCTAGACATGGGTGTAGTCTGTGTAATTCCCGCCTATTCATTCTTCTTCCATCCTCATGACCCCCATAGTTCTCCTCTCTAGAAACATCTACACTTTCAGGATGACTGATAGTTGATTCTGCCTTTGAGAAGAAACGTATTTGTCTTCTGTGTCTAGCCTACTTCACTTAGTATAATGTCCATGAGTTCCATCCTTTCCTCCAAAAACAAGAGAATTTGGTCCTTTATCGTTGGATAACATTCCACTGTGTACTGCGTACCACATCGTCTTCACCTATTCATCTGCTGACAGAAACCTAGGCTGACTCCATATCTTAGTTATTGTGAATAGGGTCATAATAAGCCCGGGAATGCAGGCTCCTCCTTAGTAAGATGGTTTCACTTCCTGTGAATTTATATGCATGAGTGGGTTAGATAGATCATATATTAATTCTAGTTTTAGTCTTCTGAAGAAGCTATCACACTGTTTTCCAAAGTGACTGCACGAATTCAGATCTCCATCAGTGTGTACAAATTCCCGTTTCTCCACACACTTACCTAGTGTCTCTTCTGTTTCTTCTGTGAGCTCAGTGATTCTGAGTGGGGTAAGCTCCTCCTTCTTTACACTTCTGCAATCCTCGGGCAGTTAATGCTATTCAAAGATGGCCATTCATTTACTGGTCATTCATATTTCTTCTTTCAAAAACTATTCAGATCATTCTGCTATATTTTTTAGACTTTTGGAGTTCTTCATATATTCTGGATATCAGCCCTCCATCAGATAAATAGTTGGTACATATTTACTCCCTTTCATTTTCTCTTTGCTGTGCTCTTTGTTTTGCTATCTAGTTTGGTATAGCCCCATTTGGTATAATATTCACTTTGTCTTCTTGGGCATCCAGAGTCCTATCTTGGAACTGGCATCCATGCTGATATCTCGATGTGCATACCCTCTACTTCAGTAATAGTTTCAGATTCTAAGATCCTACACTATTGGCACTGATCTAATTTAACTAATTTTTGTACAGGGTTTTCAATGTACAGTTTCACCTTTCTGTACGGACTGAAACATCTTTCCCTGCACTATTTATTGAAGCATTTGTTTGTTCTTCCTATCCATGGACATGGGAGGTCTGTACGTGTTTTAATATATATCTTTCTTTCATTGGTGTTTCATAATTTTTATCACAAACATCTTTACTTCCTTGGTTAGGTTTATTCCTAGGAATTATCATTATTAACATATTATTTTAACATATAGTTGTAATGAACTAATTAGTAATAATAATACTTAGGTTCACTCATTGGGGTAGCTTCCATTGTTTCCTCTGTAGCAAATTCATTACTGTTATAAAAGGAGATACCACATTTGTATGCTTGTCTTGCATTCTGCAACTTTTCTGGATTCATTCATTAGCTTTAATAACCTTTGTGGGGTCTTTTTGAAAATAGAGGTAATTTCTCTTTCTCTCATAATTGCAAATCTTTTATTTCTTTCTCTTGCTTGATATGTCTTGATGAGATGAAATTTCTAGTACTGTAATGAGGAGAAGTGGTGAGAATGAACAAGGTTTCTTCCTCATCTGGTTTGATGCCAGCTATGAGTGTGCATGGGAGGGGGACTGGTGAGCACTGGATGCTTCTCTTCAGTCATCACACATCACAGATGGGTTGGTTGGTTGGTTGGTTGCCTGGCTGGCTGGTTTGGTTTGGTTTTCTCCACAGCATAATGGTATGAAAATACACATGTCTGCATAGAATGTTACTAAGTAATTTAGACTACACAAAGAATTCTGAACTAAACTAAACTGCATGAATGATGATGGCATTATCAATGCCACTGTTATTCTGGAAGGCTGAGGATAAAGAGGGCAGGTTATGGAAGCAACGAGACTCGAAAAGAACACATGTCTAAAGGAAAAGAAGAATTATTCCTGAAAAGAATTTGTGATCTCAATTAACAGCTGCCTCCTCTACCTTGACCTTTTGTTGGCTGACTTCTCTTGATCCTTCAGGTCTCAGCTTAGAGATGTTTACATCTAAGAAGGTTTTTTTTGACTCTCAAATCCTGGCTAATTAATTTCTTCCCTGTGTTCCAAAGCCTCTATTGTAGCTCACCCTCATAGTTTCAGGTTGATAATAATGTTGAACACCAGGGTGGCTTGGTTTTCCTACATTTTAAGTTTGATTCTGGTTTGTATCCCTTATTGGAGAACTCCAGTTTGTTCTCTGACATCTCCAACTCTTGAACCAATATATAGTGCACAGAAGAAACCAATAAATAATATGATGTATAAAGATTGACTGACAGTTTTAAAGAGAAGACTGTAAACCAATGAATATCAGTCTACCAGTCCTTCTTAGTCTTAGCCTCCTAGTTCAGATTGCCTAGGTGGTATATTTGAGACCCTTTCTTAGAGAATAATGAGAAATTCCCAACACATGAATACACACACACATTGATATATATATATATATATATATATATATATATATATATATATATCAATGACATACACCATGTTAGTATCTCATCATTCCATTAATTACAAAATGTACAAAAATACAAATATTTAAAGGTAGTAAATAGCAAATTCTCATCAGAACTTGAATTTGACAATATCATTTCAGTGTTCACATGATTAGTGTTATCTTGAATCCAGAATTTCTTGTTGGGGGACTTTTATGCTTCTCTTCAATTTTCTGTGGATTAGTTTAGTCAAAAATAGAAAAAAATACGCAGATTATTCAAATATATATTATTGAAAGTAGACCTTCAGGGTAACCTTTGTAGAGTGAATCTTCTCTACCTTTAGCACACCCAGAATACCACAGTACTCCTAGACCTGATGCTGCAGTGCTAGATGCAGGAGTCAAGTCATTTCAGCAGGGTTAACACAGGCACCATTGCCCTTAAATTCCAAACACAGAACAACACAATCAGAAAAAGAGATGCCAAATGTCAACTCATCTGAGGGTCTATCCAGAGAGAGCACCTTAGATGCTCCTGACACATAGGTCCCCACTGATGTGTCTCCTTGCATTTCTGCCCCTTGCTAATTCAGCATCACATGGAGATTTCCTAGGCAACTGCTATGCCCATAAAGAACTTACCTCTTCTCACTTGGGCATAGAGACCCTATTGAGGCTAAATGAAGATCATTTAGTATATGAGTACTGTAAAGGAAGCTCTTCCTTATGAGGTACTTAGCTATACAACAAAGTCTTCCTTTAGTTAGACAGATATCCCTTTCAGCTCTGCATTCAGAGACAATCAGAATATACTCAGTGTGTAAGTGTAAACTCAGATAAGGTGATCCATCCATACTTGACACACAAGTGTGCAAATATTAAGACCTCAGGCGAAATACACACCATGAAACGTAAGAAGACACTGCAAAATGAGTAAGTTGCAAAATCATAAAATTCAAAGACCTATCACTTCATTTCCACATCCCTTGACTCCTGGTGCCTCCCATGTGCACCTCGTACAGATCGTTCAAGAAATCTGGTGATCTCATTTCTAATGAGAAACGAGACACCCACAACGGAGCCCTACATTTTCTTCAGGGTTATAGATACACACTGCCGAGCCCAGATAGTTATGAAAGTGCTAGAGATTAGAGCTCAGGTCTTCAATGGCACCCCCTCACTTTGTTTTTATTTATATACAATACAAATTTCTTTCTACAAAACACCTATAACTATGATAGAATCAGATGTTCTTTAATAGCCTGATGATGATGCGAACAAACTGTTAAGAGACTAGATCCCGTATGGGATGTGTGGCTTCACCTGTGAGGAAACGATATGCTGTAAGCTCGCATTCCCCAACACATTGTCAGTAGTAGGAAAGCTCATTGAAAGAGCAAACAGGTAAATTGCTCACTTACTTTTCAGAGGGGAAGAGGTTCCCACATACGGTAGCTCTATCTCTTCAGTCCACCCCACCTTCGAGGAGATCTGCATCCTCTTACAGATGGTGTGCTGTGCCACCGGGGCTGGTTGGCTGCTGATGGGTGTGTCCCTCAAACTCTTCAGGTGCTGTTGAACTTCAGCCAGGAGGACAGCTTGTATTGCTTCAGTTACCTGGGAAAGTTTACATTTTCATGAATTATAGAATATTATTCCAAATTATAAGCAGTCTTGTAAAAGCCCAGAACTTTGAGTTTTTCCATAAATAATACCAGCCTATTCTGCTAAAAGCCACATGAAATGTCTCTCCTTATGAGGAAGAGTAGCGATGCAGAGAGAGACTCAGATGCCTAAGCTGCAGACGTGGGCCCAATCTTACACAAGTTACATATAGCACCCCTCTAAGGCTCAGGGAACACTGCAAAAGGACAAATGAGGTGAGCCAAAACATGGGGTGACAAACTACAAGATGCCATTCCCTAGACCCAAACACTGGGCCCACACTAGACCTACCCTATCAACCATCAGTCAGGACAGGGGGAGAGGTTTAAGGGCCCTGTTTTTCACTTCGGAACTCTTAGCTATTGGTAGATGCTTGGAGACAGAAGTCACTGTTTTTAGTTGTGTGCCCGTAGCTGAGCCCAACAGGCTCCAATTGTCTCCACACACATGGTCACGCAGATGGCCCCGGTTGATCTTATCATATCACAAAACCAAACAAACAGACAGGAACATGAGAAGGAGATCTGTGGGGAGGAGGCCAGGTGGACAAAAGTGGTAGGTGGCATAGGTGACAGTGGTCAGTATTCATGACACTCATGCATAAAACTAACTAATAACAATACAAACTAAGATGTAATCAAGGAAGGGCCTGGGCACCAACAGCCTTGCACTCCTTAGAAAATGCAAGCTTCTGAAAGGGCACTGGAGAGGTGTTTTTAATGACTCTATCTAATGATACTGTTTTCATGTTTCTCAGATGGTGCAGAAAACTTCTGTACTGCTCAGATCCACCAGCAGTTGCCAGGGACCCAAAGAAGCTGAAAGAGAGATATGAGGAGAACATTGTACAAAGCAGCTCTCTAAATTGGCTAATTTTGTGTAAGGAAATGCCTCAGAAGAGGACAGTTCAAATCACAACTCAAGTAATAACTAATTCTGCTTCCAAGAGAATTCACATCAGGTAAGGGGCTACCCCTGCTAGGATGAACCCAGCTCTCATGGCTGCTCTTCTCTACCCTGCTCTTTGTATATCCTTTTGGGACATCTCTATTCTTTGCCTGATCCCTGCCTATACTTTACGCTTGGCAAAGGGAATGGTCTAGAAAGTCATCTTGCAGGATAAGAATAACTGCCTACTTACATTCTCAGGGAAGAGGGGACTCAATGAATCTTAGTAGCAGGCATCTCCTCTGATAGCTAGAGGCACGCGGACAATGTCATACCTGTACAGCCTGGTCTCTCCAGCAGGAGATTAGCTTCAGAAGTGAGATGTCAGCCTCGGGTGTGTGGTACTCATTCCTACCTAGACATGAAGAAAACTCATTTTAGTAATGCCACTCAGGCTAGGTCCCTGATGCTGTCTGCACAGTAGGACCACCTGGAGAAGATTGCTTCTACAGACACCAATGATCAGGTCCGACCTAACGGTGGAGTGTGATTGGAGTGTGATTTAGCAGGTCCAAGGATGGGAACGGGCAGCCAGGACTACTCTGGGAAAGTATCTCAGATGACTTTCATACAGCCAGAATAATTAGACAGACACTGCCACACCACGCTTATTTTTATACCTTATTCATCTTTCTACCTCTTTGCCAAACTAGAACAAAGCACCAGATTTTTCTGCTTCTTACCTCCTCATACAAGTCAGCACCCATCACAGGTAAAATCAGAGACTGTACTGCTTGTGCTCATCCAGTCATTCCTCTCCTACCAATGGGTAAAACGCTACTGCTTCATGCTGTGGGTGAGGCATTGTTTCTTCCAAGGCTGCCCTCTTTAATACCCTTTCTCTCTTTGCCTTAAGTCAGTGAGAAGCTCTAACCTTGAGGAAGGGCTCATTCTATGTGCACCGATCCATACAGAGACTAACAGTTCATCACACAAAAGAGTAATTAATAAGAAATAAAAGTGCCCTTTTATTAATTGAAAATGCATATATAATCATCGAAATGAAAAATATCAGTCACTTAAGGCTTTCTGATGAGTGCAGGCATCACGCAGCTCTAAGTCTCGATAGAAAAGAGGGAAGCATGGTGGAGGCTTTCTGTGGTGGGAAACTGCAAATACACTTGTCTTTTAGAGTTAAGGTATTGATTCATGTTTGACATTCTAGTAACAATTATTGAGATTAGTTTTTATCCATTATATTTTCCATCAATCATCCTATATAGAAACAAATTACACAAACATATATATAGTATATATACATTTTGTATATGTGTGTATGTTACACATGTATACTTCCATTAACTTACATTAGTGATCAAAGAATGGTGATGGAAAACACATACAAGGTATAAAGTAAATTAAGAACATAAAAGAAGTTGATAATAAATGCTTGGTTACTACTATAATGTTTTTCTAAAGAATTTGAAGAAATCAATCATGGTATACAGACCTGTGTCCCAGAACAGCCTCATTCTGAACACACTTCCCACATCTCCACGATGCAGAAGAGGAGATTTCTTTTGATCTCCCTCCTCTCTTCCTCTCTCATCTTGATGACCTTGTGACTTCACCTTCAAAGCTAAGGCTTGGTCTCAACTGTAACTACTTACTGGCATCGTGGGGCACTTCACAGTATGCTTTAATGCGATGTTAAAATTTTAATATGATAGAGATACCAGAGCCAACTTTTCTTGGCAGTGTCAGGGATTCATAGAATTAATTGCAACGTCAGGGGTAAAGATGAAAAGAAAACATCCCAGTCTTGTCAGCATTACTCAGCCACCATTTCTGCTAACAGGAGTGGGCACTGCTTCCTGTCAAGCCTTGAAAAAGAGAACTCCGCTGTTCTTTCACTTTTCAGGATTTGGATTTAAAAAAATCAATCACCAAGAACTGAATCCTTTCCTATACCTCCCTACTCATCTTATTTCTTTGTCTACTGAGGGTATTTTATTTGTCTCAAATTTCAACTGCGTGTGACATGTGTGCATATGTGTGCCTATGCAGGTCTGAGCTGGACGGAGAATGTCTTCCTCAATGAGTCTCCACTTTCGTTTTTGAGGCAGGGCTTCTCATTGAACCTGGAGGCTCACTGAGTGACTAGGTTGCCTAGCAAGTAAGTTTCAGGGCTTCTGCTGTCTCTCTTGGATTTCAATCATGTGAATCCATCCTTGGAATTTATGTGAACTAGGGTCCTCATAATTGCATGGCAAGCATTTTGCTTACCCAATCATCTCCCCAGCTCTTAATCTTAATTTAGTCTTAACTGTTAAAAAATGGAACCCAAACACCAATAAAACACTAGTTCTTAAGGCTGTTCAGCTGCAGACCCACAGGAGAAGCAGGAACACCCTAGGATCTGGTTAGTTATTCCGTCTTTATAGAAACATACATGTTAAACCTTAAGTTTGAATCCTTCTCCTAGTCCTACAAAAAATTCAAACTAAGGAAGTATCCATATTAAGAGCTTCTACATTCTAAGAGGATGGCAGGGGCTACCTAGAAGGGATGTAAAGGCATGCAAATGAAGAGTGATTTGATGAAGAGAGAAGGAAAGGGAGAGAGAAGTGTCAGATCTACATGGCAAAGCTGTGTCTCTGGTTACCAAAAGTCTGACTGCCATCCATCCATTTAATTTTAAGGGGTCCCATTTTTCCCTGAGGATAACAGAACCTTCTTATGCTTTCAATACATAGGGTTCTTTATATATCAAGTGAAACTTTATATACAAACCATTAATAGAATTTTTGGAACACACCAGGACCCCATAATTGAATGCTATTAGTAAACTTTCCTAAAATCTTACATTTTCTTTTTCATAGTCTTGTAGAGTCACTGTGCACCACAGCTCAGTGGTGCTTAGCTGCAGAGGTAGCATTGCATCAGGCTCGGGACCTTATTCTCATTTTAAATAGGGATTTAATAAAAATGAAAGACATCCCCAAGGGTGTGTACATAGTAATCTACAGAGGGATTTGACCCCCACTTGCCTATTTCATTCATTTCTCAGACATTCTTCTAGTCAGCAAGAACCCTTTGGGTCTACTCACTTGTCAATTTTTTTATACTTTTTTTTTTTGGTTTTTCGAGACAGGGTTTCTCTGTGGCTTTTGAGCCTGTCCTGGAACTAGTTTTGTTGACCAGGCTGGTCTCGAACTCACAGAGATCCGCCTGCCTCTGCCTCCCGAGTGCTGGGATTAAAGGCGTGCGCCACCATCGCCCGGCTACTTGTCAATTTTTTTAAACACTAATCTAGAACAATTACACAATTCTTTCTAGACACTAGACGTAATAATGAATAAGACTGTCATAGAAATGAGAAAGATCATTACTAGTGTGACAGTGTCTGGAGAATGGCACAACAGCGGAAGAGGTGGGATGTTTATGGAAGGAAGTGGGGCAAGATGAAGGAGGTTTGGGAGGATGAAGGTGAATGGAAGGACAGCAGGCAGGGCTCTGTGGACACTAGAAGTATGGACACTCCAGACAAAGGCAGAACCAATGCTGAGGTCTTAAGACCTACTCATCGTGTTGCTTAAGGATAAAGAGACAAAAGTAGGTGCAACTTCATTCTGGTCCAGGACATGATGTGTGGATGTGGCGACTTGGGCAGGGTCTTGGGATTAGAAAAATGATGTAGTTTGTATCCCAAAGTGAAAAAGAAGGATTGGGAATAGAGTGTAAGAGGCAGGGGTAGGAGTAAGGAGTGGTTAGGTAGTAACCTACTATAGCCATATCAGGGTGAAGGGTCACCCACAGGGTGTGATCACAGTTAGTCAGATGAATCAGACTCTGGGATGACTGGAAGCTCACACATGGGATATGAAGTTGAAGAAAACATGAGACAATGGCATCAAAGTTCTGGACCTGAGCAACAGGACTGAAGATGCTAAGACTTGGAGAGGCAAATGGGAGATGTATCAGCCATTTTGCATTACAATGCAATCTAAAGGCTGAGACGATTACTCAGGAGAATTTGAGATGGTTACACACATAAAAATAACCTCCTGAAATAGCAAGCAAACTCTCTGATAGTGGTTTTGGGGAGGGTGTAATAAAGCGATGGATGCGATCAATCTTCCAATAAATCACACAGGACTCTACTATCCAAACATTACATCTGCTGAGAAGTCTCAGCAACTTGGACATCTGGCGCCCCATAGATGCAATCTATGCATTTTACAGTTACGTATTTAAGCATTGCCATCCAGTTACAGAACTATGGTTTTATTTTATAGGAAAGAAATATATGTTTGTTTCATTAACTCTCTTACCATTTTTTAGGTGACCATAGAAGCTTGACATACTTAAAATATCACTTCCAGGAAATTTCCCCTTGTTGTGAACAGATTCCATTTTGAAGGGTCTGTTGAGAAAAAAAATGTTTTAAGGGTTATTGCTTTAAAAGTATGGTAAACTCTTTGATAAGCGGAAGGTGCATGCTCAATACTACCTTAGCAAATTGGGGATTGAACACGACTTATTTTCATCATTGTCTTCTACACTTAATTTCTCAACTTTGATCGATCTACATTCTCGACTGAACTTCAGATCTTAGCTCATCAGAATGAACTGTGGTCCCCTTTACAGGAGAGGTCTTGCTACTATAGAGCGAGGTATCTGACTGCTATGACTGAGTCCTAAGGTTCACACCCACCAGGGAACTCTCCCCAAGCACCATCAAGTTCTGTGCTGGGTCATTGTTCCTGACATTCTCAAGGATGCTGCCACAGGTTGTTTCTTCAGAACTCAGTGCAGTCACGCAGTCTGTTGGAAAGCATACAGGGATCTTTCTCAGACTGCACAACTATAATAAAATGTTGGCAAAATTGACAAATTTGTTGGAAGGATTTGAAATAACATATCCAGTAATACATTATTTTTTGATTTCTCAATAAAACATAGCATCCTGGCTCCAGTTGGTCAGATTCAGAAGAGCTGGCTTAGAAAAGTTCTCATTCTGACAGTTCCATTCCAGAGTTCTTTGGATGGGCAGTTGGGGTTTTGATTTAAGAGACAGGGTTTCACTGCCACAGATCAGCCTGCCTTTGCCTCTGGCCCTTGTGGAGTACTAGGATTAAAGACATGCACCAACACACCCAGTATTTTAATGGGTAGGTTTTTTTTTTTTTTTTTTTGAAGCATAGACAGTCTTGTGACAACTTTCTAAGACCCTTCAATGGTATGCATGCTGGGAGCCCCTGAACCCACAGCACCGCAGACAGCTTTTCCACCCCAGAATCCTTATTAAAAACATCCTCGTGGTGGAATCATAATCCAATGGGGGTGGGAGGTGGGGAGTGACAGCCTAAGATCTGCAGAATTTGAATAATTCTTAGCGTCAGTCATTCCCCCGCTCACTTTGGAAATGAGGAAAGGCAGGTTAATGACAAGTCCAAAACCCCACGGTAGTGCCACAGTGGATGCAAAAGGCTCTCTCCCAGGCTTTCAGGCTCAAGACTGGATGCAGTTTAAGCATACTTCATTGTTGTATAAATGTTTAGTAAGAGAAAGGAAAAAGGTTGCCTTTAAATCTACCTTAATTTTGTTGTTAAGGATACAGATGTGGGCGGGATTTGAGAGCTCAAGATGAGCAGAAGCAGCAGCGTCAAAATGTGCACACGAAGCAGAACTCCCTCTCCCCGTCTCCGTTCTCTCTCCATCAACACCAGCAAACTGGATATTAAATGCCTGTGACACAGCAGCATTCTGGTGTGAAGTTTATGGGGTCCGCCCCAACAGACCGGAAGCACTGGAGGGCTGGAGCTCTGTCACACAGCCTCTAGGACAGACGCTTGCTGACCCGAGCAGATTGCAGCGACTGTCTGCCCTGCAGCAAGCAGGTCGCCTTCTGTCCTGGAAGAGCATCACAGACTTGCCTCACCCTCTCACCCCTACCGCTCATACCACACATGCTTCTCCTTGGCTCCTTCCTTTACTCCAGCAGTCCTTATGTGTTTTATGTGTAGAGTGTTTACTATTTGAGTGAGTCCCTGCCTCAATCCAAAAAATCTGTTTTCTCTGTCTTCTGTACGTCATAAGCTGTGTACATACTTGAATAAGTATTTGGTGAACTGAATTCCATTTATTAAAATCAGAATAAAAATGTAACCGTATATGTAAAGGGACAACATGGCATCTGCCAAGTGTTAAAGTACAGCTGCCGTCGTTACTGGTGAGCCGTACCTACTGTAAGGCAGAGCCTTGCACAATCACACCACCCCACCTGAATATGCAAAGCGCAGGTTGTGGTAGGAGTTAAGAGATGACATTTCCAACCACCATAAGCACCTATTTAAGAATTACTAATGTATAAACACATGTAAGTACATATGTATATATGCATATGTCAATTCATCTATGCTTTCACTAAGCATCTAACCCTATGGCTTTTCTAGCACATATGAATACAATGCATATTTGTTGAGTAAATGAATATTATTTCTAATTTTATTTTTGTTTTTATGTGTGTATTCAAGTGTATGTAATGTGTCTGCATATGCAATTAGAGACCATAGGTCAATGTTAAGTATCTTCCTTGACCTTCTGTTTTGAGACAGGTTTTCTCACTGGCCCCAGAACTCATCAGTTGTGCTAGAATAGCTGGTCGGCCAGTTCTAGAGATCTACCTCCCTCTGCATCTCCAAGGTTGGGGTTAGAGGGACCAACTATCACACCCAGATTTCATGTAGGTGCTGGGGACTCAATCTCAGGGCTCCATGTTTGTATGACACCATGACATCTTCCTAACCTAAATGAATATTAAAACATATAGACATATAATTACTCTCCAACCCAAAGAAATAATGGGGAAATGTATTTTCTTTTAAATGAGTTATGAATTTAAAAGTTGTTTTATCTCTAACCTTATCTCCTAGCAGAAGGAAGATGACAGCGCTGAGCACAGAGAATGACCATAACGGCTTTGATGTCTCCATTAGAACCATCTCTAGTGCTTCTTACCTGTCGATTTCGCAGGACAAATCCAGAGGCATGTTTACTAACTTATTAACTAAAAAGAGTCTGCTCAGTAAATACGCTATAGTATCTGATTGCTGCAAAGCATCACAGTGATTCTCTAGGCCTCTGGGAATTCCAGTCTGGTTCGGAAGTGTGGCTGTGTATTTATTTGACAACTCCAGAACTTTTCTGGAGAACAGGTTTACTCCTGAGTACTCCTTCATTTCAGAACTGCATGCATCCCACCCGGGTAGCATCAGGGAGAAGAGGTCTTCGTTTGAAGCGAGTCCCAAAGACACAGGACCCTGTAGCTTTAAGATGCTGAGATGCCTGGTACACAGGCTGTCTAACTCTTTATCCACTCCCCACGGCAAAACACAAGACAGAAACAATTTCGCCATGTCTATTATGAGGCTGGAATCCACCTTTCTGGATGGTTTAGGGCGTGTCTTCTTGGAGCTCTTCATTTTCTTCTGTCTTTTAATGCTGTCACTCTCCTCTGGAAGTTTACTGGCATTATCCCCAAGGGGCAAGCTGTCCCCACTGGACTTGGCTTGTGCCTCGGCCTGGAGAGAGCTACATGAGGCTTTGTTTCTTCTTATTGTCAATGTTTTCTTCTCTACTGTGCTCTTGGCTCTCCTCAAGATGTCACTTCCATAGAATGATCCAGAATGATCAACATCACTGATGGGAGTGGGCAGCAGTAGTTCCACAAGGTTTTCCAGATCAAACAGCAGAACATGGAAGCCAATGTGACTCCATTTTGTTTTCACAGGCAAGACATTGAAAGGTCTTGGGACTGATGTAGCATCAGCAACCTGAGAGGAAAGATGTCAGCATATCATAATTCATAATAAGTATTATGGATCTATGATGCCATTGTGGAAGAAGAAGAAATATTTAGTTACAGTTAAAGGCAAGAATTATTAAGTCCCACTTTTTAAAAAAGCCATGGCAACTGGTTTTTTTAGTTATGAAACTTCCCTTCTAAATTGGACGTCGTAGATTCTACTGGCAACTGTTATAAATGTCCCTTTCTCAAAGAATTTTTCCTAAGTAAATTTGAACTAGGCTTCTAGAGAACAACAGCCCTAGAATAGAGTCTTTTTTTAAAAGAAATAATTTTATTCATTTGTGTGTGGGTGTGTGCCCTCGTGTGTGTTTTGCATGTGTGCAGATACATACAGAAGGCAGAAGACAGCCACCTGATCTGGAGTTGGGATCAATCGTGAGCCAGGGTGCTGGGACCAAACTCTCGTCCTTCGCAAGAGGAGTACATGCTGTTAACTACTATGACATCTCTCCAGCTCTATCCTATATTATGTGTGTGTACACATATGTATACACACATGCATATGTATATATACAGTGAGTGTGTATGCAAGCTGCAAACATATAACAAGTGATACAAAGGGAACTAACCTTGAAGAAACCAAGAAGCTGCCCCCGTTTGGATTCCACAGCGGCGCTTGCCTTGATAATAGGACTGCCCCCTAGAGCTAAGGTCTCAAGTTTATGATTCCTTTGCTTTCACTTAATAACTTCAGCATGTATCTTCAACTGACCTATTAAGAGTCACTGACAAATGTGTGTGCCATAGCTATTAAATTTAGCAAAACAGGGCAAATCAATGGAAATGGGAAAGTTTATGTTCCCGTGAAAGTCAGGATTGTGCCAGTTCAATAGTCTCAAATTCAGAAAACACATTGAAAATTATACTTTCCCGCATTTCTCATTATAAAAAAATGTTACCTTCTCTGCAAAAATAAAATAATTATCTATGATTTTTTTTTAAATTGACAACTTTTATGACTTTTAAAATTTAATTACTTTTGAGTTTTTACTTATGGATCTGAGCTGCAGCATCAAAAGGCTTTCCTGTTCTTCTATCCTGGTGTTAATCTGCCCCAGTGACTGCTGTGAATTTCCCCATTGCTCACTGGTCTAATTACTTGGGACATCAATCGATGTATTTATCACCACTGGACACAAAATTGTGTAATAACGCTAAAAACAAGGACAACATCTAATCAAGTAGGTCACCTTACTTTGGTCATCCCTCTGACCTTCAAAGGTTTCCTATAAATCAGAAAGCACATGCCAAGTTCCAAGGCATGTTTCTCACTTATTTAGATAACAATTAACATCATTTAATAGTTTTTAAATAAATGTTCAAATTGACATCTTTCTTTATCTGATTACCATGTGCTGGCCTTGACAGTACTGTGGATCCTTTTGCCTTTACTTTTGTTCCTTCTTTTTTTTTTATCACTTGCTAAAAGTTTCTCAATGTTGATACGTTTCTTAGAGAATCAACTTTTAAGTTTGTTTTAGCCTCCCGACAGAGTAATGTTTTCCTGGAGAGACGATTCTGCTGAGTACACTCTTTCAGACGGTTTCACCGCATTTTGCTCGTGTTATTCTGCAGTCCCTGCCTTCCTTGCTTGCAGCAGAGAAGTCGGCTGCTTGTCAACTGTCACTCCATCTGTCTGCTTTTTCTTTAAAGACCCATTTGTCATGAACATCCTGATGGGTACAGTTTTTTCCATATTTCAGCTGATTCCTTCTCAATTGGGTTGTAAGATTATATTTTTGCTTCTTTTCCCCACAAATCATCCTTATTTTATAAGTGGCTCCACTTTTCAGTTCTGCCTGTGATTTCCTGGTTCTTTATGTGAATCTGACCGCATGTGATTGTTTATAGGAAATATTGTTGGGAGAGCCCCTTGAGACACAGGGTAAGGGTACATTCTCCCAGAGAAAAATTTAGTTTGTTCCTGCATCATATACTGGGTTGTCACCCACAGGACACTTTTAAAGTAGAATGTTTAGTTAAATGTTTTTCAATTTTTGCATATATTATGAATTCTGACTCCTACATCACAGTGTTCAGTTCTCTGTCAAAACTATGTTCCCCCATCTTCTAAGGTGGAGACCAACAAAGGCACAGAGTCGCATTTTCTTATTGCTTTGTGGAACACATCCTCAGCCTTGGTTCACATTTTCCCCGAGTGTGCAGTGTCTCAGGAACGACAGAATTGGGCTATTACCAACATCTCTTCACTGCCTTATTGGTACACTCTCTTTAATCACCCAGGGAGAGGTTAAAGCTAACCTAAAGTCCCAGGGACAAAGCCACCTTTCAGCCTTCTTCACAATTTACTGAAATTGTATTCCCATTTTGATTTTAGCATCTCAGGACTTCCTTAAATTTCTTGATAATTCAGCTAAGTATTCTTTTCAGAGATTAAAAAATATTTTGTCTATTATTTTGGAGGAATCTAGTAGGACTAATGTTTAGGATATTAGCCTAAAATTTGACAAAAGTTGGGTTTTCAAGATCAATATTTTTTTAAAGTCGGTTTTCATAGAGAAAATGAACATCTTATTTATCACAAAGCCAACATACATGGTGTCTGCTGCCTGGAAAGCAGCTGGTGTTATATGTTAAAGTCTAGAGAATATTATATGCCATCTAATATTGAAATTATTTAAAATAATTTAGCCCTCAAGACAATTTCAAAGATACAGAGAGTCATATAAAAACAATTGTACAGTACAATTATTTTTAATGCCTGTAAACTATACAATAGGCTGTGGCCTAAATAGCCATTGTCTAAATACATTAGGTCTGTACTCCTAACAAACTGTCAAGTGGTTGCTAAAGCATGGATGCACCAAACATAGGATGTCATGGCAAGGAGTCTGCAGGCATTGCTGACGGGGATGACTGGGCTTTGAAAAATACAATCCCAGTTATGAAGATATGGATTTATCATCATCTCCTTTCATCTATTTTTGAAATGCTTACAAAATTCTATGCTTTATTATACTGAACGATAACTTCTTTTTAAAACAAACAGTCATCAATGCTGTCAAAGAAATAGAGCGAATCGATAAGGCTTTGGCAGGCTGTGGTTTGAGCTTCAGGTTGCCCTCAAAGGCCCTGTGACAGTGTGTGATCCTGAGTTTACTGTGCGGGTTGGAGGGCCCTGCAGCAGCTGAGGTGAGATTGTTGGGAGTGTCCTCTGAAACAGAATACCGTGACTCTGATCCTCGCTTTTCTGTCTCTTTGCTTCCTGGCTCCTAGATGCTGACCAAGTTAGCTCTACCATAAGCAGCGCCCTGTCCCCCACCAAAGGCCTGAAATCAGTCACCATCATACACCTTCCCTTCTGATAAACGATGCGTCTCGGGCATTTTGTCACCTAAAGGAACGCAGGCTACCACCACATACACCGCCCAGAAAAGCGCAGGAATAGAAGCGGAAGAACGAAAGTTAGAAAACAGATCAGCAAAGATTAAGAGTTTGGGCAGATAAAGAACTGAACAGATTAATTAGCTAATGGCTCCTATCTCAGGGCGTAAAAAGGAACAAGTGTAAGTAAGGTCTCATAGGAGACAAGCTTTAAGCCATTTATCTGCACACACATACACACCATGACCCGCAAATAAATACCTCCTCGCTCTCCCCTACTTATGCAGACACAAAATTAGAACATAAGTTAAAACACAGTAAATAACAAGCCAGCCAGAAAACTGCTGCTCCAATGCCCGCTAAGTACGCTGTTATTCTTGGTGACTTAAAATCCAGTTATTAAGCTCATTCTTATAGTTCCCTTAAGCCTGTGTCTAACTTACATCTGATCAGAGAAATTCACTTTAGAAACTGACTCCTAAGTGAGAAACAAATGCCTCCAAACCTATTTAAGCCCATTTAAGCTCTAATTACAGTTCAGTCAAAAGTCACTCTGCCAAGATCAGCCCTGGGCCTGCCGGCTCTTATGCACCGGGCGCCTCACTCAGAAAGTTCTCACTCCTGGTGCTTGTACTCCTGAATACAGTATCTCTCTTGGAAATTTTCTGGTCGTGAGTTTGAAATTGGAGAAGGCAAGAGATTTTGATTAAGCTATGTCCACAGACACATAGAAATACGTGTTTCGTAACCCTTCTATACACGCACCTAAAGCAACTCAATGTGTTCTGGGTAATTAAGAATTCTTTGAAGTGGAATCTCAGAATGATGAGACAGAGATACCTTAAAGGGAAGGGGAAATTGTTAAATGGCTGCAGCAAGCCTGCCCCAACACATACTTGGCAAATACAGGTGTGCAGGGGGAACTATTCACCCAGCATTTTGTAGTCATTATCACAGAAGTAGGAAATGTGCACGGGCGAGCTTCAGTGAGAAGCATTTCATAACTATCTTAGCTTCATTTTTGTTACTGGGATAAAAAACCTGACAAAAAGCCACTTAGTGAAGAAAAGACACGTTCCTGCTTACAATTCCAGGTCACGGTCCATCACTGTGGAAAAATCAAGGTAGCTATTTCAAACAGCTAGTCACATCACATCCATAGGTAAGAGCGGAGAAAATGAATGTGCACATGCTCACTTGTGTTACGGAATACTACTTTAACTATGTAAAGGTGTGTGACATTTGTTTATGCTGCATTTGTTTAATGATGTATTGCTTTGCCTCCCTAAGACTCTTTATTGGTCCAATAAAAAGCTGAATGACCAATAGCTAGGCAGTAGAGGAATAGGAAGAGCTAGCAGGCAGAAAGAATTAAAAGGAGGAGAGAGAAGGGAGAGGAGAAGGAGGGAGGAGAATGAGGGTCAACCAGACACGGAATAGGACATAGAGAATGAAAGAACGGTTAAAAAAAAAAGGTAGATGAAGAGAAACACTTAAATTAAATTATAAGAACTAGTAGTACAAGCATAAGACAAGGCTGAACATTCTTAACTAGCAAGTCTCTATGCCATGATTTGGGAGCTGGTGGCCTGAGAAAGCCTGCCACATTTAGCATTCCAACATGGGGCTTGAATCTCCACATAGGGTCTGTGGAAGCTGAAAAGAAAACAGATATGGCTCCTTTAAGAGGCTCTGCTGTACATCAGAGCACGTAAATAACTGGTGTGCTAAATAGAAACAAGCTACAGACAAATGTCTGTCACAGTGTGGATACCAATTTTCTAGAGCCAGGGTGGCTGAATGCCACTCTCAGGCAGGACCCTGGCCATAAAGCTTGGCTTTCATGGATCTGATCTGGACAGAGCCAACCACCGTTGCAAAGTCTCTTAGCAGTTTAAGGTTTGGCTCATGTGGTCAGAAAAGGCTAGAGACACACAGTAAGGACATGACCAGCAGAAAAAAAAAAAAACTCTAAACAGATTACAGTGTATTTAAAAATGATCATAGGCTCAAAAAAGAAAAGAAAATGTCTATAGACAGCCATAAAAGGTAAATCATTTATAAATAATAAGTCTTTAAAGACAGAGGAAAGTAATATAAAAAGAAAATGGCACATAAAGATGGGAAATACACAGGGAGTCTGGATCCTGGATGGTGTTGTGCTGATTGAATTTTTTGAATGTTAATGAGCGAACAATGACAGCTGCTGAGAGACATTGGGTTGTGAAAGGGAATGCTGAATTAAACCAGGGTAGACACTTTAAGGATGCCTAAACTTTAAAATGGAAGTCAGAAAATGTATTACGTTGGAGAAGAGGTTATACTTTTGTTTATACAGGAAACAAAAGAATGCAGATTCCTTCATGGTTTGAAGATCAGGTTTGACTGGGGGAGACATCCTGAAAATCTTGAACATGAAGAAATAAACCAAGAAAACCTAAAGACAGGTGATATATATATATATATATATATATATATATATATATATATATATATATACTGATCACTCTGCATGGCGATAGTTCTGAGACTAGACAACAGATGTTAAAGATGCCTCCACCTTTGGACAACAGGAAGCAGTCTAGAGATCACAATGCCTACATTGTGGAGTGGGTAGTTTTGGTCACGCAGTGGGTTATGGATGTTTGTCATCATTTAGGGGGATATAGGAATATAGGATAAAAAGACAACCATTAATCTAAAATATTTTTCATTGGCATGGATTTTGGCATATTGATACAAATTTAAAGTTATTTTTATTATACTGTATGTATGTTTCTACTTTTGTTTGGGGTATTGTGCTTATGCCGCTCATTTAAAAATGTAATGTATAATTAAGAAATACAGATTCATAGCTAGTTATCTATAATAATCAAACTTGTAGTCATATTAGGTATGTTTTCAAGATCAAACAGATGTATTTTGGATAAACACGTGCTCTTTAAAGACAAACAGAATAGGGCATTTAAGACATTTAATAACCTAAGGTTTTTCATGACAGTGAGAGATGTCTGCTCCTGGCAGCACCAATCTACTTCATTAAAGAATGATAGGCACTGGAGAACTTCTATATGGAGTTTGCTTTCATTATGGCAAATCGAGCTATTTGGGCAAGAAACTGTTCTTGCCTTGACTACTGACAGCACAGTGTGCAAACTGGATATGCAGGATACAAAGGAAAGTGACTGCCAAACTTTATCATAGCAATGAGTGATAGTCCTTCAAAACTCCTGCTTCACAGAAAAGTCTGTCAGATATTCCAGGCCTGTAGGCTGAAGATGGATGCCTCAACATTGCCAAGGAACCTTGGGTCCAGGCAGCCAGATGTCTCCATTGTTTTTATAGCTTTGGAAGTGGCTTGCAGTGCACTTCCTGTTTACTCAGGTGCTGTGGGAATTCTTTTAGCCAATAGTCTTTAAGATACCAGCCCACTTGGGTATGGTCTCTTATATTCTAAATGCAATCGTAAAGCTTGCACATTCCCTCTTGGCTGCTGGATTTGATTCCTGTTCCCTATTCATGCAGAGGACTGTGATCTGTGAGTCTACCCCTGAATAAAAAGCCCTTTATTATACTCAATTCTGAGCTGGGGTGGGACTACTTTATAGCGTCCATCTTCTCTCGGGCAATGTTATATCTTTCTAAGGTCTTTGATGGAATAGAAAACTAGTTAATTACAGTTTTTCTTAGTTATGATAGAAGGTAAACTAGGTACAGAGCTTTGGACTCATAACGATAGGATAGATAATAGAGTTATTTCTCCAAATTTTCCAAATAAAAATAATGTTAATGTAAATCTTACTTGATAACAGTTCTTATTGCATATAGTTTCACTATGTTAAAGTTAAAATCCTTCCTTTTGATTTACACAAATGGGGGAAATGTTATGGAATATTACTTTAACTATGCAAAGGTGTGTTACATTTGTTTATGCTGCATTTGTTTAATGATGTAAAGAAGTGTTGTTTTGCCTGCCTAAAGCACCTGCTTGGTCTAATAAAAAGCTGAACAGCCAATAGCTAGGCACCAGGGCTAGTGGGCAGAGAGAATAAATAGGAAGAGAAAAGAGAGGAAAACGAGGAGAATGAGACAGAAAGAGAAGGAGATGCCTGGGACCAGGCAGGCAGCTGCCAGACATACAGACACGGAGTAGGGCACACAGAATGAAATGTAAAAAAAAAAAAAAAGCCCCGAGGCAAAATGTAGATAAAGAGAAATAGGCTAAATTAAGTTATAAGAGCTCATGTACCAGCATAAGATGAGGGTGAGCATTCATAACTAATACTAAGTCTCTGTGTTATGATCTGGGGACTGATGGGCCGAGAAAGCATGCTACACACTTGTCCGTGCTAAGCTCCAGTTCTCTACTCTTACATAGTTCAGGATTCCCTGCCTAGGGAAAGTGTTGCCCATTGTGGGCTGAGTCTTCCCATTTCAATTAACTTAAGACCATATATGTCCACAGGCAAACCAAACGTAGACAGTTCTCATGAGACACTCCTCCCCAGGTGACTCTAGACTGTGTCAAGCTGACCAGCACACTATCACACTACCACCTTGCTCTTGTGACCCAAATGACAATCTTTAAATAGTTTTTCATTTTTCTATTTATTTATCAACTATGAGCACTCATTTATTGATATGATAGTAACGTATTAGATATTTTACTTAGATGTTCCCAGCTTTCTATTAAGCTTCTAAATTGCACACGTGCTCAATTATATATTTAAAATGAAACACAAAAACAACCGTTTTAATGTACCTCCTTGAGGTCTGGGCACCCTCAAGCCCTTTACAGCACAATGACTAAATTTATTACCACATCTTATACTTTTCTAGAAACATGTGTGGGAAACCTATAGGATTCTGAGTATATTTTTGTGGAAGGTCGGTAAATGATTTTTATATCTTACATAAAATGACAATGAGTTATACACAAACCATTTGTGAGGTTTCCTCTCTTTTTTTAAGTTCCCTCTTTTTCAAAGAACAATCTGTGACTTACTTATTGAGTTCCTTTCTTATTCTATTCCATTTGTCCAGCTATCTGCTCTTGTTATACATAACATGCTTTGGGATGGATGGATGGGGAGAAAGATAGAAGGATTCTCGTCAGCCATTCTGCTATGTTTGCATTCTTCTTGGCTCAGTTCCTATATGTATATCCTATAATTATATCCTATAATACACTTTCTAAATACCTAAAATTCAACCAATGAGAGTTTGAAATTTTTCAATATTAAATACATAGAAATGAGGCTTGTGAGAAGGCTTAATGGTTAAGAGCACTGGCTGGCCTTCCAGAGGACCTGGGGTTTAGTTCTCAGGACACACATACACATTGTCTGTAAGTCCAGCGCTAGTAGGTATGACACCCTACTAGCCTCTGCAGGCACTGCATGCAAATGACAGATATGCATACATACACACATATATATATACACACAAATGCAGGCAAACACTCATATACATAAAATAAAGATAAATCTTTAAAAAGAAAGAAATGTATGTATTTTGGAGTATGAACATCTTTAAAATACCGAGCTTTCCTCCTGGTAATACATGGTTTCATTAAATCAATAGCTTTTCTGTTTGTGGTGGTATTTTAAATATAGTTTTCATGGGTCTATTACATACTTATCTATTATATTTTATCTTATCTATTTATGAATATTTATATTGAGTGTTATATTTTCAAATTGGTAATATTTTCATAGGAGTTTTTCATTCAATTACGTTGCTTAACATTTTTAACATTAGAGTTTTCGATTCATTTTTCATTTAGGAAAATGCCCACTATTACAGTATTTGAATAGAGGTAGCATGTGTTTCTTCACTTAGTTCTTTTATTAAATATTGATATTTGGTAAAATATGTAAAATCTAAATAACAACAGAATACTGAGGTGGTATAATTTTAATGAGAGTTGATAATTACTGCTTTAAAATCATTCGATTCAAATATTGTAGATAACTTGGGGTTTTTTTTCTACTTCTGTTATGGAATTACCTACCATCCACCTTTAATTATTAAATGGATGAGAATTTGTAATCATACCAGGCAAATTAAATAACACTGACTCCTATAAAAGAACTTAGCATGAGAATACTGCATAAACTAGTAATGATTACAAAATATTCTTGGCTTCAAGATGCTTCTCCCATCAAAGATTTGCCTAAAGAAAAAAACTAAAATAACATTTATAGGTGGAAGGTCCCCCAAGTTTTCTCTTATATATATTTGGCTGTGTGCTGTCTCAACATACAGTGAGGGAAGGCTGGTTTTCAGTTTGCCATCCTCTTGCTTCCACTGCCCACGTGCTGAGATTACAGATGTGTTTTATCACACTGCATGTAATTATGTGCTGTGTTCATGCAGTACCCAGGAAGCTAAGAGAAGGCGTCATCTCCCCTGGAACTGGAGCTACCGACAGTCCTGTGCTACCAGTACAAGAGCTAGGGATCAGACCCCGGGCCCTCTGTGAGAGCAACCAGTGCTCTTAACATCTGAGCCAGCTCTCTGTTCTGGCCAAAAAAAAAAAAAATTGCTATTCTAATCTAAAGAACTATTTTAATCTAAATTTAACCAATCAGAACTAGCATCTACAACACAGTATGAATTCCACATGAAAGGAAACAAACACCCCTCCTCCACCCCACAAATTTCCATCTTGTACCCTTGAAAGCATCAAGTCCACAGCCTAATAGCAGATGTGAGCCCAGGGCTGAGATCTAAAGCACTAGCAAGGTTTTCTTGTTGGTTTTTTCCTCTCCATAAATGTCAGGGTTCTCTCTATTCTGTCAAGCACTCACTCCTAAAATTCAGCCTTGGTCCATTAGTGATGTATGAAAACCAATACTGCTACACTGTATTTTGGAAAGTCTTAAAGGACATAGAAACCATACCTGAAAAGTCAACTTAATGTACATGTTACTGACATGACATCCAGGAAAAGGAGAGCCTATGGCAACCCCACCCCCCTCAACTACATCAAGGCCTCAGCTGATTTAATACACATAATCACATAAAAATTTCATGGCAAGTGCAGTTCAGATGCTGTTTTACCTGTCTCACCTTGTCTCCGAAGGCTTTTTACCACTGGGATCCACCTGGTTCTGGGAACTCAGCTACCTCCCTTAAAACAAGCATTTCCAGTAGCTGATGAAGGGGCTTATGCTGGCTCCCCTCTCTTTGATTTCTTCCTGAGACTAATCATTGTGCTGACATGAGGAAAGCTCCTGATGACCAGGTGCCCCCTTTGCAGGCTTCGGTGCCTTTTTATTTTTATCAGACTCTAAGCTATCAAACACAAGTTAAGAGGAATTCCTAAAAAAATATAGTAAGAAATGAACATTTATCTAACATTAAAACAATGCCATGCAATTTTCACTTTGGAATCATTTGTTGTAAAAATATGGATTTGATACAGATATTGGCTACAGAATGCCTTAGTTTATAAAGATTAATGACACGGGGCATAACGAGTACCTGGTCTCTATTCCAATAGCAAATCAATTAATAAATTGCCTAACGAATTCATGTACTAATAGCAACTAAATGTTTACCAAGCAGACTTTTACTAAGCAAGCCGAGCAATCCCTCTCGAGGCATAGAAAGACTATGTGAGATTTTCTTTTCCTCTCTGAAATGCCTTCATCCATCTTTCCTCACAAAGATGCTGCAATTAGCCTAGAAAATTCAGGTCCATGTTGTTTCCTAAGCCTACAGCACCACCATCTCTAAAATTGATGGAACCTAGCCGGGGCACACTTCCTACCAAACTCACTTTGTGGTGACCCATGCGATGTTGAGAGCCTGGTTCCACCTGCGTTCACGCTTCGTCATTATTCTACTGGTGAAAGGCTACATTCAGCCTGGGTCTTTCTGGCTTGGCTTATGTATGTCTACCCTAAGAAAGCTGGAGTTATCCCTAGGGAGGGAGTCTCATGAGAAAATGCCTCCATAAGAGCAGTCTGTAGGCAAGCCTATAGGGTATCATTTTAGTTAATGGTTGATGGGGGAGGCCCAAGTCTTGGCGGGTGGTCCTGGGTTATCAGCACTTTTCATAGCCTGTGTATCAGCTCTTGTCTCTAGGTTCTAGCCCTGCTTGAGTCCTGACTTTCTTCAGTGACACACTACAATGTGGATGTATAAGTTACATAAACCCTTTCCTTTACAACTGGCATTTGATCATACCAGTAGTAACCCCAACTGGGACGTTATTGTTTGCTTAAGTTAAGAGCTAAATGCGTTTGTGTGTATGCATGTGTATGTGCATGTGTGCTCGCATGTTTGCATGTGTACATGCGTATGTGTGCTTGTGCATGTTTATCTAGAAAGAGAAAATACAATGTCTTTTTCAACAATTCATCAGTTTCCAGAATCAAACTTAAAATGTCAACATTTAACTGCAATGACCCTTCCATGGAGAATCACATAACACAGAATTTAATTTACATATGCAAAATAAATGCATGAACAGAGATTTTCACCACTGAAGATGTACACAGTTGCAAACATTCATATACAATTGTAAAATCAAAGCCAAATTTAAGTTTAGGGTATAATCCAAAGTGCTAATTTAATAATGAGTTGATATAATTATCTTTGGGATAAATTATGTGATGATTTGAGGAAAGCAGGGCATTGCCAGCGATGAAGTGAAGTGGTCCTTACTGCTGCACAAGGCTTTGAGGAAGTCCCTAGCATTTATGCTTATCTATTTTAAGTTGCTCATAGCGGGGTGGTTAGTTTACCATGCACAAACACAAGCTGAAGGCACGGCATGCATCTCGCATTTAGCATTATGAATTTAAAATAAGGTTTATTTGACCATGCCTGTGCTTGCTTGCAGTTCAGAAATTCTCTTTAGTGTTCATTCTTGGTACCACGGTGTTCAACTTAAGACTTTTTACAGGGGCTTAAGAGATGGCTCCATGGTTAAGAGTGTGCATTGCTTCTGCAGCAGACTGAGTTTGATTTCCAACATCCACATCGTGGCTCACAACTGTCTGTCACTCCAGTTCTCTGCAGGCACACACATGGTGCACAGACACCCATGTAGGTAAAATAGTCATACAAATAAATAAACATAAAAATAAAGGTATTATTATTTAAAATTTTAGCTGTTCAAAGAAAATAGTTTATATTTCTCCTCAAAAAATTTATTATTTTATTGCCAGAAACTGGTACCACTTTTAAAGGGATTTTTTTAAAAAAAAATCTACTAGATTAGATCAGCAAAGGGTTTTGCACTTCCTGAACCAAATACACTTAAGCGTTCATACAAATAAGTTGAGTTCACAAGACACCTTGTAGGGGGAGTGTGGCAGGGTTGGGCGGGGGGAGGGGGGGAGGTGGTATATGCTGCTGATGAAAACGTCCTGTCGTGCAAAGATGAAATCCGGGAACCGTCGTTGGGCCAATAGCAGTGAACACCATCAATGTGTCACTCAAACAATAAGGTGCAAATGAAAGTGTCAGCCATTCTTTGAGACCATCGGAGCCCTAGGATACTGGATGGAGCTGTTGGCGATAAAACCATCTGAGTCCATCTGGTCAGGTGGAGGGTGGCCTGACCGGCAGTGCAAACAGTAGACAAAAGAGAAAGGCTTCATTCTGAGGCTGATGCACAGGAGAGTTTGGCAAACTGAGCTCACAACAGAGACAGTATTATCAAACTAATGGCATGGGCAATCACCGGGCCACCGTGCATCCCACGTACCAGCGGGGCATCCATTTTCAGCTAAGTGCTGGCGTACGGTTTTCCTTGCTCTCGCCACTGCAGGGGTAAGTCAACCCGGCACTCGAGACCCACTGCCTGGTAATAAATTACTATATTGGACACTTTTTGTTTTCTTTCGCCAATGACTTCCCTGTGTGGTCTCACTATCATTACCAATTAAAAGACAGCCTGCTTCAGCCAACTGTATCTCACTGGGTATCAGCTCCGATACTCCAATTGCCTTGGCACGTGCGGCAGGGTCAAGAGGCCCCTTTGACCTTTTTCTACTAAGTCTCCCTGACCACTCGCTATTGCAGCAATCTCAGCTGAACAGATGGACACTTTCTGCGACACTATAAAGCTTAGAATATAAAGATAAATGAAATTGTGTCTCAGGCTTCAAACTGGTTTATGAGCCCGTTCTACAAAACCTGCAATTTTAAAGTCTATAATCTCACCCAGGCTAATAGGAAAGACTGCTTGTTTCTTTTTAAATTGTCAGCTTTATAATTTAAGTTTGAGATATGTCAGAATTCTGTAAGATGCTTGGTGAGTTGACTGTGTTTCTAATTAATATAACAGCTGATTTTGGAATGTAGAGCACTTTTTTATGCTTATTGCTTTTTATCAATGACTGAAAGACGAAGTCACTCCATAGTAACTAACCATGTTGAATGAAAGATGAATGTTCTAAATTGCTTCATGCATAATTTTTCTTTTATTGTATCACTGAATTTCTCAAATGTGACTCTAGTGTTTTTGCTTCTCAGAATGTAAGAGGAACACTAATAAATATTCTATTTATTGCGACTTTTTGGCATATTCATGCAAGTTTACCACCACGGTAATTTGAATATTTTAAAATTGATAGTTTAACCTCGAGTAGCCTATGATATATTTTTCTTCACTCAAGGGCTGTCTCCTTTAAATAAAATGAGTGTGTTATTTATTGTTCAGATCAGACTACTTTTATGGAGTGAAATAGGGAGCTATTAATAATCGCATTGGTACCACAGCCATGAGCCATGACTGTCTCGGCCAACCTGGATGCATTCCCACCAAACTCAGATGTGTGAGGCCACTAATTTACTTATGGAAAATAATGAATGTTTCTGTGTCACTCATAAAATGTGACTGCAGAGCTGGGGAGATATCTCCTGTCTCCTTGCATAAAGAGCTTCCAACACAAACACAAAGACCCGAGTTTCCATTCCCAGCACCCACATAAGAACGAGGTGTGGTGGTATGGGCGTGTAATCCACGAGCTGGGGAGGGGCAGAGACAGGCAGAACCCAGATGCTTGCTGGCTAATGAATCCAGCTGAAGCCTATGAAAATCCAGTCAGTCTAGCCAAAGCTTCAGGTTCAGGGATCCTGTCTCCAGAAAGGGAGTGGCTGAGCAATAGTTGCTCCAACTCAGCCTTTCATTTCCATATGCACATATGTATGTGCACACATACAAATAACTTAAAAATGTAATCCTAACTCTGTCTAAATAATTTTAATAACTGAAAAAAAAAATTTCTTCTAAACTTTCAGGCTAATGGGTCTGGAGAGATGGCTCAGGGTTTAGGGACATTGGCTGTTCTTGCTCTTGCAGAAGACCTGGGTTCAGTTCCCAGCATTTGCATGGCCATTCACAACCATTTGTATCTCCAGTTCCAGGAGACCTGATGCCCTCTTCTGGCCTCCAAAAGACCAGGCACACACAGGCACGATATCCATACACATAAAAATAAAATTAAATTCAACTTGCAGGTTGAAGTTTTGTTTCAGTCATTAAGCATTTCAGATTTGTGTAGTAAATAAAAAAAAATGAACCAAGGGCACAACACAAAGAATATCACAGAAAGACTATTACTGAATAATTAAAAATGATTCATTTCTACATTTTATATTTCTAAAATTCATGCCACCACTGTCCTATTGTGCAATCTCTGAAATAATACCTCAGTAGTCAACTAAATCATTAACATAAGTAAATATAGTCATAGTAAATAGGAAGTAATACATGCTCATTTTCAACTGATTTATTTTGATGCATTTATTTCTCATCATGCTGGAGATAGAACCTAACACTCCCCGCATGCTAGGAAAGTGCTCTACTACTGAATGATATCCTAGTCTCCATCCTTGGTTGATTTAAAGGCAAAAATTGTTTGACATTTTTCCACAAGCTTTGAAGACCAGGTTAAGAAAGAGTTATAGAAGCAAAGATAAGGAAGACAAGAAACAAAATCACCAAGAGGGCAGGTGGGAAGTCCGGGCTCATTTCAGGGAATTACCAAACTAAAGAAAAGACCATGAGACAAATCCACTTCTCCCCAAAGAGAAACCAAAACACGAGCAAAAGCCCAAGTGTCCTCAGTGTCTGGAATGAGAGAGAAGCCAATAACTAGATTTCAAGTTTCACTATCTTAGAGCAGAATCTAAAAAGCAAAGAGCTAGTATGGTTTCAGTCTGGTTTTCTGAGGCAATACCCCTCTGGGGGGAAAGGCTCTTGAATCGGACAGACGGAATCTCAGAAAGAATTATCACCCTGGTCACTGGAATGTCCTACATCTTTCTTCCCCAGCCAATGGCTCCTGCTGCTCTCTAAGCCTACTGTCTGTATACTGAGCAAAGGGCAGACCAGTGCTAACAACAAACAAGGCTTAAACGGGGGTTGTTTGAGCTAATAAGGCAGTTTAGTATCAATGGATGGATGAAAAGACAGACAGACAGAAGAGAGCTGAGAGAGGCCTGGCGACAAATTCAAAGTCTCACAGCCTTTTATTCAATCAATCCAACACTGAGGAGTCCTAGTGGAAACGAGAGGCCGGGGCGCTCTTGAGCACCCATGAGAGAGAATACTGTGTGCTTCCTTTAAAAGTTACCAGAGGCCAGGCGGTGGTGGTGCACGCCTTTAATCCCAGCACTCGGGAGGCAGAGGCAGGCGGATCTCTGTGAGTTCGAGACCAGCCTGGTCTACAAGAGCTAGTTCCAGGACAGGCTCCAAAACCACAGAGAAACCCTGTCTCGAAAAACAAAAAATAAATAAATAAATAAATAAATAAATAAATAGATAAAAGTTACCAGAAAATCCAAAACCACTCTTCCCACAAGTGCTTGAATAGATGGTTTATAACTCGGCTCTGGTTTGTCCTGTATCTTTTAATAAAATAAATGGCACTAATAGAAAAGAATATCAAATTCAAAAGCACTTTTATTAAGAAGCTCAATCTTAAGTGGAAAAATAGATGCTCGTCTTAAACAGCAACCATTTCCTTTGATTTCTGTTTACCTCTTACTCAGTATGTAATTGTCAATTAAGATGACAAGTGTGTGTTGCTAAATTACTGGGAACTGGCCTCTAGGGATGAACACTAATTAAAAAGTATGTGCTATGGGCATGTTGATGTGAGTCACTCCCAACACCTTTGCTTCCAACCAAGACACTCGAGTCAGTGGCAACACACTAACACTTGATAAACGCCATCCCGACAAGCTGATTATTGACCCAAAGGCCAGGAAAGGTGTAAGTTTAGAGGAAAAACAAGTCAGCCAGAGTGGTTTGCCATTACATAGAACAAGAAACAAAATTTATTAAGCACTCCTTCCCTTTGGAGCGACACGTGTGTATTTAAATAACAAACTGGTGCTGGAGAGATGACCCAGCTTTTAAGAGCAGGTTCGACTAGTGGGGGATACCTGCTTGCAATTCCCAGCACCCACATCAGGCAGCACACAACTACCTATCGCTCCAATTCTAGGGGATCTGATGCCCTCTGCTGGCTTCCAGGTCATCTTCACATGTGTGGCATGCATTTACAAAGGCACCCACAGGAAGAGGCATGTAAGGCCTGGAGTCGACAGTGCCAGCCTGTGGAAGAACATTAGCCTATTGAAAACTACTGAACAGCCTAATCATCCAGATCTCACTCAGGTATTAAGAGTCAATGAAGAAGAGGAAATCCTTTAAGGCCTGCAGTCTCCTGAGACTCTGAGCTTATCCCACTCAAAGAGAAACCTGCAAGCCTTTAAAGCTGTGTGCACCGGAGTGTCATCAGCTCTCCCTCCTGTCCTCTGATGAGAGGGCCATACAGCAGTCTCCGAATCAACTACCAAAATCAGGGAGCTGCTGCTTGGGGCTTCCAGGCTTACCTTGAGTTCCTGCATTTGGGAAATGAAGCCTAAATAAACCTCTTTCATATTTATCATACATCCATTCCTAAGCGTTATTGCAAACCTGTTGATTAGATGGCCGATAGCTTTGGGGGTTTTATATTAAGGGGTGGGTTTGAAAAGTAATTATCCCAGGGAAGAAGACGACGCATGATATACAATATAATCCTCGGGCTATGTCTGAGTGATTATTTTAGATAACTCTGTGTCTAGGAGAAATGAGCCTGAGATTGACAGACAGGTAAATGGAGGGGATGCCAGAAACTTCACTGGTGAACAAAGCCATTTTAACCGTGTCACCTTTTGTCTAAGAAAACTGCTATTTGTGTCTCCCCTAAAGTGAGACATTGGTTCTCTGAGTGCCAAATATCCAAGATCTCATTACCATTATTGAATAAGCTTATTAAGTTTATCAAGCCAGCAGATGAAGGCATTTGCTCCTATTGTACTTCATGGTATTACCCATCTATTATGGTCCTTTTAGAGACATATATAAACTCAGTGCCCCAGTCCTTTCTAATTTACTCAGTAGAGAAGGATAGGTGGATTTTAATTATTGTGTTTCATGGGGTGTACACCTCTGATCGTAGGATTAGGGAGGCAGAAGCAAGCGAAGAGCAGTAAGTTCAAAGCCATCCTGGTCTATGTCATGAGTTTCAGGGTAGCCAGCACTACTTAGTGAGACCCTGTCTAAAAGGAAAACTCTGGTTACAAATAGAATTATGATAATCTGGAGTAATGCAATGCTTTAAAACACAAAATCTAGTCCCAGAAATAAAGGATTAGAATATGAGGCCAACACATAAAGTATTTAGCCATAGGGCTAGTGCCCAGCTAACTGGAAGGGCTGTACACTATCTAAGTGCTCACTATAGCTATTCATCACGTTTTGTCTCTGGTCCTAACTGCTATCATATCTAAAACAGAAGGGTAGATTATATAAGCAAAACTAATGGTAATGACTGAAATTATCCTAAACACATGGAAGAAGAGAAATTTCTGCTACTATCATGGCAATCCCATCCTTGAACATGCCAGAAATTAAGGCTATATGTGTTCTAAGTGTTATTTAAGATAATCTTTAGTTTATACAAAAATCAAAAAAGCACAAAGAACGATCAGGGTTCCCTGCCCTGTAGGAAGTCCAAGGACCACCCACCTCCATCCAGGTCTGGTAAGATGAGCATCCAAACTGCCTAGAAGAAAAAGGGCACAAAGAAGTGAAACATGCCATGGGGCCTTAAAGACATTTTTTAAAAAAAAATCATCCATAAACTTTACTTAACTGTAGGTAAGTAGGTTGAAGAAAAAGTAGGCCTTTTGTAGTGGCATTTCAGTTGTATTTTAATAAATGAAGCTTGCCTAAGATCTAAAAAGCAAAATAGCCAGCCACTGACCAGTCTTACAGACCAGCTAATGGTAACACATACCTTTTATCCCAGTAGCCACACTAGTTTGCCATAGAAGCCGGGCAATGCATGCCTTTAATCCCAGCCCTAGAGAGGATTATAAGACAGGAGGAAGACAGTGCTCAGACACAGTCTCATTCTGAGGTTCCTGGAGGCAGGATCGCCATTTCTGACTAAGGTCAAGGTAAGAGCCTTGGCTGGCTGTTATGCTTTTCAGATCATCAGGATGAACCCCAGCTTCTCTCTCTGAGTTTTTATGAACCATGCTTCAGTCTTTGATTTAAAATGATCAGCTGACAAACCCATGATACATAAGTTTAGTGGGCAATCTAGATTCAGATCAGCGGTAAATTTGGGTGCTTGTATTACCCATGGAGTAATAACCTCATTTAAATCTCTGGATGACCTCATAGGAAGTCAGGGCCTGTGCTCTTCTCTCTGTATTCTAGACATAGCTACATGCTCAATGCCAGACTGTGGGGGTTGCAAAACAGAGCTTGGTAGAGGAGCTAGAAAAAAAGGAAAACAAAATATTTGTTACCAAACATGAGGTGGAAAGGGTCGAGTTTTGTATAGTGACCAGAAACCTCTAAGGAGGTAGGGAAGAAAAGAATTGATGGTGAACAGGGCTTTGTGTTTCATAAGCTTTGGGAAGGACTTCAGCAAAAGCGATGTGGGGGGGGGGGACCCACCACCATCAACAAAAACCATACAGTGTTCAGACCTGTTTGGTTATAAAATTATGTACACAGGAAAAGAAAGTCCCTGCTGTCCATACGGCATCCTGGGAACATTTAATATCCATGAGGAATAATGCTAGTTGGAGGAAAAGGTTCTTTGGGCTGTTTCCATTTAGGATGAATATGGCCACCTAGCCTCTACCTGTCACTTCAGAGAACTGAAGGCACTTCCAGGATACCACTGTGAACACTCAGTCGTGAACGCTCAGTTGGGAATACTGGCAGTTTCCTGATGAAACACAGTCGGACTCCGCATCAATAAAAAAGCGAAGGGCTTAATACATTTTGTTTTAATAGTTCAGAGGAAATATTCCACAAGAATAAATGCTTTTGTCCGGAGAACTGCTTCCTGTAACATGTTTGCATTTTCCGCTCCTAGAGACAGCATCGGCATACGTCACTGATGCCAGCTCTGCTCTGTTCTGTTTCCCTAAATGGGCTCAGAGGGCGTGCTCAGTCAACAAGGGACAGGGCCAGCTTTCATTAAAAGAGATCTCATTCTCCTCTCCTTTCCTTCTAAATCCTTTGGGTTAACCCAATATCCAAATTTCTATAAATGTTACTTCTTATTCTTGAAGCTGGCATTTAGTATGCCAGTAATAAATAAAATACCCCTCTTTGTATTTTTTTATTATTAGCACACTGGAGACTAGTGTGCTATCATTACACAGACAGAGAATGATTTCACATCATTACAAAGATAATGATTTTACCTCACTCTTGCTATATACACTAGTATGTATCATTATGAAGTATACGCTAATGTGTATCATTACAAGGATAATGATTTCAAGAAACTTCGCCGCCAGAAACAAGTTGCTTAAATAAGACAGATCTGACCTTGGGGGTGGCAGTGCAGGGAGAGGTGGTATTGAAGGATTTCTACTTTATAAGATATTGGTTCTCCATGAAGCTGAATAGCAGATAAAACTTGTAAAGCCATATTTTTTTTTCTGTGTGGGGGGGAGGCGGTTGTTGTTGTTCTTTTGTTTGGTTTATTTGGTTTTATTTTTAAGAGAAAACAATTTTGAACTGAAAATAAAAGGGAAAAAAGAAACTAAGAAATTAGTGAAGGAAATGTTCCTAAGCTGTCATGACATGTCACATGATCATAGCATGCATGTGCTCCAAAAGACTATCAAGTTATTCATGTCAGTAAAAGCAAGTGTTAAGACATATGTAGTAAATCTCACTAACCATGTTTCTTGATTAAGATGAACACAACATGAGATGCCTGATTCACTTAACTCTTCTTGGTATTTCTGAATTGATCCTCCTCCCCACAACACACGCACAAACAAGTTAGCCGGTAACTCTAGAGAGAATTTAGTAACAGAGTATTTAAAAAACCCCAGAGCTTCCCATTCCCAACGGGACTGATGGGATACTGTGTGGGGAAGGGTCCTGAAGTAGAGCCAGGCTGCAGGGAGCACTGAGGGGTAGTATAGACATTTATTCATAGAAAAATCTTCCAAGAGAATTAACAAAAGAGATAACATTCGCAGAAATCAAAACTGAGCAGCAAAGCCCTTCTCTGGGAGAAATCACGATTGCCTATCAGCAATTATAAAAACAATAACGGTGACCTTGAGTCTGCCTTAAAGGTCTTTGTTCACAATTGAACCGTCAGCTTTATGAATTTTCAGATACTATTGCAGCCAAAGATTCAGTAAGTGCAGAGTTGGCCAGTAACAAGACCACAGCTGTTTCAACCGACCCCAGTGAAAAGGCATTTGAGAAAGGACACATCACACTGGCATTTTCTATGTTAAAAATGACAGCTCTTCCAGATTCCACTCAAAGTGCTTTAGATGAAGACTTACGACATCTCAGGGAAATACCAATAAAAATCCAAAATCACATACAGTCAAAGAAAGAAATAATTTAAACAAATTATATCTGCAATCCTGGGAGATCAATAGTCAGCTAAAGGTTTTCATAACTTGAAATGTTTTATGGTTCAAGATTTTACCTTAAGACATTTTTTTTCTCTCATCTCGCAGATGCAATTTTATTTTCTCTGCTGTATGTTAAACATAACGTCTGGTAATAAGAGAGACACCCGATCAAAAAGGAAATAATAGAGAGACCCAATCAAAGAGAGAAAGAAGGAAAGGAAGCCTAGTGTGGAGTTATCGGAATTAAAAGATTCAACAGCGATTACTGCCAGTCAGGTATCATAGCAACCTTGTATGATACAA
>NC_022012.1:65344646-65354424 GCF_000317375.1 Microtus ochrogaster
AAAAAAAAAAAAAAAAAAAAAAGAGAGAGAGAAAGAAAAGAAAAAAAGAAAAGAAGAAAAGAAAAGTACTAGAAAAGCCCCTAAACCTAGTCCCCAAACCTGCAAGGCTGCTTTGGGAACATAATGTTGTCAACAGCCACAAAAGATTCTGCCATCCATATTTTAAGAAATAAAATAAAAACCACACACAGAGAGAATGGAGGGAAAGTAGAAGACACATTGATACGTAAATATCGAGAAGTCATTGGTCTGAGTCTGGAACGTCACCCCAAATTCCGTCTGCTTTTCCACTAATTCTTTTCTACAGAGGACAGAGACTCCAGGCTCAACTGCCCGAGAACTGTGACTCAACAGGAAGGAACCAGGAAATCGTATCCTAAAACACCACTTTGGTACTGTCTGTGGCAAGTCTTAACTGGAAACTCAAAGTGGATTGCATTTAAAACAATATTTAAGCTCCCACTTCTCCATCCTCAATAGCCGTTGATAGGTCCACGGAAGAGAAAAGAACAGCTTCCTAGAAGCAAGAAGCTGATATTGATTTTTTTTTTCAGCAGTGAGTCTCCCGTTCTGTGTGGCTGCTGTCAAAGGCAATCTCTAACAGCTGGAGTCAAATTGTACTATTTAGAGAAAGAGCCCTTGTCAAGTGGACCGTAAGTCCCCCAACAATACGCTATTCAAATGGCACTTTGCCACACAAATTGCTGGCGGGCTGAGTAACCCATGGCAGTGACTGGGGCCAGTATCAAAGTTTCATTTTGATGAGAGGTTTTACTCTCACACATTAAGCAAGCTTTTTTTGAAGACCTATGAGGCTATCTATCCCGGGCCCCGGAATGCTGCAAACAATTAAAATCTGTTTAAATACATCAACGGAACCTGACAACATTAATATGGATCTGGTGTTAACTGCGTTTGTCACAGGGGGAGGAGCAGTGCCCTTCTGGAGCTAGCAGCCCCCCTCCCCCGGCACGTGCAGTACAAAGCTTGGCTCTGGCCAGCCGTACACCATGAAATAGGCGCTTTTTCCTTTTGTAACTCCGATTTACATGGCTGACGAATGTTTAGATTTGAGCGAGGCTTTGAAGTCCTCTGAGGAAATTCAGGGTGGCTCCTGTGCAGGAGGCCGGCAGCTGGAGTTACTTCACCATGCTTATTCTTTCTGTGGGGACCGGACCTCCTGAGGTAGTTTTGAAACAAAGCTATGATCGCCTACACTAGTTTTTCTCGTGATTGAGGCAACTTTCTGAATAAAAAAAATAAAGTCTAAATTCATCTTACTAAATGGAAGATAGGATTTTTTTCATAAAGAAGTTATTTTTTAAGCATTATCCATTAAGGAAGCTTTTATTCACCTTACAGAACCTCTGAGAAATGGTTGCCTTCTGTCAAAAACACCTCTTGCTGTATATATCGTTCAAAAAGCAACCTGTCCTGCCCACATTGCCACTACCAGAGGTTTTCCTATACTGCCCGAGGTGGGCGGTGCTATCATTCAGTCACTGAGTTCTAAATACAGATTAAGTAAAGTTAAATATTTAAAATGAAAATTTTAACACTAAACTTATAGAGCTGAGTGTTTTCAACATTTAATGAAAATGACTTTTCATGTGAAATTATGCAAAATTTTCCAGGTTATTTATACTTTGATTACCTATCAAAAGGGATACCACCCAGACTCCCTGCCAACCAAAGAAGTGGAAAGAATCATTCTACATGGGGAATTTATCTTTGTAGATTTTAGTATATGTGTACACATAGAGTATTTGTGATTACGTATACACGTGTATGCACAATACCTGAGGATGCCACAGAGGCCGGGGATGCCCGGAGCTTGAGTTACAGGCAGTTGTGAGCTGTCTGGCATGGGTGCTGGGAACCACACTCGGGTCCTCTGAAAGATCAGCAAGCACTCTAAACCATTGAGCCATCTCTCCAGGCCTTTATTCTCTAATAACTCAAGTATCTTTAAACAAATACTACCTACTCTTTTCTAATGCAATGCAATATCGATAACTGAATATTTAAATAAAATGTTGTTAAACTACATGTAATAGTTCACTGTCTCGGTGAGCTTTAATTTAATATTTTAATGTGAATCTACAGGTGAGACTTTCAAGTGTCATTATTTTGTCCTGTTTTGGTTATTTTGTGTGTCATGAAACAAAACAGAAAACAAAAAGCAAAAAACAAAAGTAGATTTTGGTTTGGAGTCTTGGCTCAGTGGTATACTTAGTGGTACACATTCTGCTCTTTCAGAAGTCCCCAGAACCCATACCCTTGTGAGGTGCTTCACAACCACTTGTGACTCTAGCTCCACGATCCTATGCCCAGCTCTGGCCTCCATGGGCACCTGGGCTCGTGTGTGTGTGTGTCACACATTTGATTGCACCCAGAAATCTTAATTTGCAGGGTGTTTTGTGGTTGTTTTTATCTGTTTCTTTGTTTTAGAAAGAATAGTGCTCCCCAGCACATACAAGTACTAGTCTCTATACAGTAATAGAATTTAATGTATTGGCACAAGCTATTTCAATTTACACTCCATCATATATACACATGTATACAAACCTATATAAAAATATATGAAATTAAGATAAATGACTTAATTAAAATTTCAGACATGGATAAAAGAAGAGTTAGAGATTCTTTATCCAGGTCCTCCTGATACTTCTACATGTTCCATGACAAAGAGAAGTTCTAGACCATAGATCAGCAAACAACAGTCAGTATATTACATCTGGGCAACTGCCTGTTGCTGTAAGGTAAAGTCTCCCTGGATACCCCACGGTTACCCCAGTGCTGAACAGCAGTGGTACACATTCTATTCTTTCAGAAGTCCCCAGAACCCATATCCATGTGAGGTGCTTCACAACCACCTGAGTAGGCAATGATCTGAGCTGTAACCCTAAAGCAGTCACTCCTTGATTTTACTGAAGGAGTCACATAACCCTTTTCATGGTCACCATTGTCTTCAATAAATAAAATACAGATCACACGTTTTTAAATTGCCCACCAGTCATTTTAAGACAACACAAATAGAAAGTGAGTAAAGTTGGTTTAAATAATTTTTATTTCATCTCAATATTCAAAATAAATGTGTTTAACATTTTGTCCTGGTATTATTTCAAACACCAACTAGTGCTGCCCTGCGTTCATTTTCATGTCACCACATTAGACATGACAGCTCTAAGCTAGCAAGCAAGTAGGGAGCTGGTAAGGGAGAGAAGTTCTGCTCAGCTCAGCAGAGTCCTTCTCAGATAGATACTGTGAATGCATAAGTCCTGGCAATTAAAATAATCCTGGTTATCCCTTTACCCATCTTGTAGATAAGAAGCACAGTAAAAAACTGAAGGCATACACACAAACACACACACACACACACACACACACACACACACACACACACTCACGCACGCACCCACAATGAAAATGCACCAACTAACCAATGAGCAAAATGGGACTTTTCTCTTTAAAATACAGTGTAGCAGCAAAGATCCCTGTCATGTAGCAATGATTTTAGCCCAGTTGTTAAATCCCTACCTCAAAGCTAAATTTCTCCCACTGCTATTTAAGTAGATTCTATCCTGCTTTATCCTCTGCCCAATCTAAGGAAAGTCAACACACAGTAGTGTATCCCATAAATCCGTTAAGACCCTGACTCTCCTCCTCTGGTCCCAAAGATCTTCTCTGTAGAGCAGCAGAGATTCAACTCCTCCAGAAATTCAAAGCGCATATATTTTAAAAATGATTTTTATGACATTGTCTGTTCTCTTCATAATCTGGCCTTCATTTATATGCAGTCCCCAGATGCATGAAGAAAAACTGAACAGAACATTCTAGAAACATCCAAATTTGACCAACTTTGAGTTCTAAATGCTTTCTTTCTGTTTAAATTGTCTAGTCCATTGCTGCCCTGAAGTCTACCTGTGCCTCGCTACCACTGACACGGCAAAAACACAAAGCCGTCTTAGATGCTCTAAAGTGCATAGGCTTCTTGTCCCCCATTTTCCTCGCCTACAGGATGTATGTGATTCACACACTCTTTGAAAATTATTTTCTTATGAAACTCATGAAGCATTCACTATATTTTTTAAAATATTTATTTAGTTATTTATTTATTATGCATACAATGTTCTGTATGTGTGTATGCCTGCAGGCTAGAAGAGGGCACCAGACCCCATTACATATGGTTGTGAGCCACCATGTGGTTGCTGGGAATTGAACTCAGGACCTTCGGAAGAGCAGGCAATGCTCTTAACTGCTGAGCCATCTCTCCAGCCCAGCATTCACTATATTAAGAGAAAATCACCTATGGGCTGGGAAGATGACTCAATGGAGAGAGCTTTTCTCTCAAAAATGTGAAAAGCTAAGTTTGAGTCCCCAGGATTCAGAGAAAAGCTGAGCATACTATCACACATCGGTGCTATGGTGAGAGGAAAGGCAGAGAATCCCAGAAGCTCACAAGATATCCACCCTGGGGGGCATCTGTAACAGCAAACAACAAAATGACCTCATGACAAGCAATGTGGGTGGCAAGGACCAGCACCTGAAGCTGCTCTCTGACCTCCACATGGGCGCCGGGACATGTATGCCCACACTCTCACATACAAATCACATGCACAGAAACATAGATTAATAACACACCAGTTTACCTTTGAAATCTTATACTTTAAAATGAAACAATCTCACTAGGCAAGTGGTAGTGCACACCTTTAATCCCAGCACTAGGAAGGCAGAGGCAGCCTGGTCTATGGAGTGAGTTCTAGAACAACTGGGTCTACACAGAGAAACCCAAAACAAACAAAATCACGAACAAACAAATAAATAAATAACAAATAAATAATAAAAATAAGACAATCTCAGCACCCTGGCTCTAAGAAAACCCTAAAATAACCCATGAATGGAGGACAATGAGGACATCTCATACATAACTGAAAGTGTAACAGAGAAGCACAAATACAAATACCCACAGCCCCCCCAAAGCTGGTGACAACAGGAGCATGTACAGGGACAGAGGTGACTCCCCTGTCCTCTTTACTTCTCCACTACAAAGAACACAGGCTGAAAATTGTAGCCTGCTCAGGTAAAGGGCAACAACTAGAAAATAGAGTGGAAATCAGTCTAGAAGAAGGAAGACAAGACCCGGGTATTTTATTACTTCTTGAAGTCAAGAAAGAAACAAAATTATATAGAGAAAATGAAATGTGTATATATTGCCACCACGACCTAAAGGATAGCTCAGAGTGGTGGGAAAAAACAGCAGTCAGTTTACCTTTGGGGAATCCAAGCAGAAAAACCTAGTGAAAATGATTTTCTTTTCCTACAGACCTTACACCTCCAACTCTGAACCACACAGATCAACAGACACCTAGCTCTTGCCTGCCATTCTAGAAGACTTCCTACTCCACTATTTGTACACTTAGTGTACAAAGTCGTGCATTTCTTTATGACACTCTCAGACCCAGGGATCTAGCATCTACTCAGGTTCGCCCCACATGGCCCTCTTCAGCACATTCCTGCTCCACTACGACAGATGGCAAGGAAGCTGCACTGGCATGGGAAAGCACAGCTGGATTCTGTAACTGAATCCAATCATGTACAGGATTCAAAAAAAAATTATCACAACTATATAAGTATCCTTAAAAACAGCCTGTTTTCATGTTAGAAATGCTGAGAATTAGGGCTGGAAAGATGGCTCAGTGGTTAAGAGCACTGGCTGCTCTTTCAGAGGATCTGAGTTCAGCTCCCAGTACCCACATGGTGGCTCACAACCATCTGTAACTTCAGTTCCAGGGAATCTGATGCCCTCTTCTGGACTCCATAAGCACAGCCTGTACACAATGTCCATGCATGTGGGCCAAAATTAATACATAAATATAAAGGGCAGATTTGGACGACCTCAAAATAATGAAAAAGTACAGAAAATAAGCTGCTATGCCCTAGTTTAGAATCCGAAGAAGGAGAGCATAAACTGAAGCAGGTTGTCTGATGAAATAGTAAACAGAGAAATGCAGGATTCAGGGGATTTTCACTCTAGTTTAATCATGACCTGGGGAGATGGTGGCCTGACAGTGTCTGACTTTCAGAACTCAGTGGACCAATACTCTGATACTGGCATAACAAGGACCACAAGGCTCTGCATCAAGATCTGTGATGTGCAATCATCCAGCTTTGAGACTGGACGATCCACCAGTGTGATTCCAGCACTGTTACTTGCTCACTGTTCGTCCTGCGAACACCCTTCAAGTGACACATGTACTGTTAGGTGTTGTGTTGGCGTCTGAAATCTCACAACAAGTGCTAGACTCAGATAAGATTCACATCAGGTCCCGAAACCTGTAAGGTGGTGTGGAAGTTCAGATGTATGGCTTGGCTTCCATTGCTTTGATGAATGACAAGACATCTTTTGTTTCTAATACAAACGTGCCCACAAGAAAAAAAATGGGATCAAAGCTAATTCTTCATTAAAAAGCAAAGAAATAACAGGAAATGGGAATAATATGAAAATCCCAATTTAGAAACCTTCCTTCCCACATTTCCACAAGATAATTTTGATTTTGATTTTATTTACATTATTTCCAATTATATGTAAGAGAGTATGTGTGTGCAACATGGCTCTATATACATGTGAGAGCCCAAGAAAGACAGAGGTATCAGGTCCCTGAAGTTGTAGTTACACACAGCTGTGGGGCCCGTGTGGCTGGTGAGATCGAAACTTGAATCCCCTAGAAGAGCAGTAAGTGCTCTTGACAACGGAGCAATCTCTTGAGCCCCTATTTTTAGTTTTCTAAAATCCTTTAGGTTCAAACATGTTACTGAAAATTTATATATGAATTATTAATTAGTAAAAAATAATTTATAGCAGCAAAAGAGCAATAAAACATAGACTTTATAGTAGCCCTTAAAATTTCAGAAATGTATTAAGTAATATTATGGAGAAGATATTTACATGGAAAAACACCAGGTACATCCATACACATGGCACAAGTAAAGATGTTAACAAGACAGCATGAAGGATAAAAAATGGAAAATAATATCTGAAAGAAACTAGATTAAATCACTATCACATGTCTAGAAAGAAAAATATTAAAGATAGCTTAATAACAAGAAACAAGTCGGAGTAAAAGATACTAAATGTATTCAACTAAAGAATTAAAATGGATCCAAACTACAGAATATAATCACCACCATTGAAAAACACTTATAATTCGAGTTGACATAACAGTAACTTAATTTTTGATACATTGGAAACTCTATTGTCACAAATGTCATTGCGAGGATGTCATTCACTTTGGTGTTAAATGTCCCCCATCCTGTTCCACCCAACATTACTGGACCAATGTCATCATCTGCTTCTTTGCTTTTGTGCCGACAGGTTAGAGCCATGGCGCATCTTACCCCGGTTGCTGTCTTGTACAACACTGGAGATGTGGACTCACCTTACATGAAGACTCCAGCTGCAGACCAGGGCAGGGCACCAGCCCAGACTGGTGGGAACTGGAGGACCTCTGCTCTGCACCTTTGTGCTTGTGTGTCTCTGAGGCCACTGACAGTGTAGGCTCAGCTCTGACAAGCGGCAAGTTATCACCACGGTTAAGAATAATCCTTGCTCTTTCTCCTGTTTCATGCCTTTCCAAAGTGCCTAGAAAACAAAATTTAAGATGCAAAACAAAGGCAAGTAAAATATCTACCAGAGTAGAATAAAGAGACCTCAAAAGATGTTTTCGTAGAAGGACCTTGGATCTTTAAGCTGTCATTCCTGCCTTCTTACAACAGAAAGAGCCAGTCTGGGAACTTTGTCTAGATAGTTTAAACTTTGTCATCAACTATAAAGCAGTGGACTTGAAAGTCTTTTTATCCACTGGAACCAACATTCCAAGGGTCTCCATGACTAAAACCCATCTTACTATCCCGTAGGAAAATAAGCAATAAGGAACAATTATGGAATATTTTTGTGCCGTCTCCTAGTGTCCCAGCTCACAAACAACAGAGACTCTGGAGCGCTCGTCTGGGATTCCCAGGTTTGCAGTGTTGCAGCTGCTAATGTGTAACTTACTTAAACAATTAGGGTTGTTAAAGACACTGAAGCTTAGGGTGCATCTGCCCTCACTCTGAGCACCCCAGCTTTTGCTGTTGTTTTTATTGCTGGAGTTTGTTACCGTCAGAGCCTTTCTTTTTTTATTTCTTATGTTATTAGAACTGGAATTAATCTCCTCTGCCCTCTGACATTCTTCCAGCTGCAGGAGTGGTGCTGACAACTCTAATTTAAAGATAAAAAGAACAAAAGTATAGGGCTGGAGAGATGGCTCATCAGTTAAGAGCATTGGCTGCTCTTGTAGAAAGAACACTGTCTGGGTTCTGAGCCATATGGTGGCTCAAAAATACCTGTAACTCCAGCTCCAGGGGATACAATGTCTTCTTCTGACATCTGTGGGCACTGCACTCATGTGGAATACATTCATATATAGACACACATACACAGATACATGTAAATAATAAAAATAAATCTTTAAATAAAAGTGCAAGTATAAAATTGGTTTACTAGAGTTGACCTGAGGTGTTGCCCTATGCTTACCAAATAAGTATAAAGACTAGAGTTCAGATCCATACTACTCAGGTAAATGCCTGGTAGGCAAGGTAGTGTACCTGTAATTCCAGCATGCAGGAAACAACACAGGGAGTTCCCTGCCTAGTTTAGCCCAAGTGGTGAGCTCTGGGTAAAGTGAGAGACCCTGGCTCAATAAATAAAGAATAGAACAAACAGAGAAGACATGAGACATGATCTTTTGACCTCCAAATGTATGCACATAAAAGTGTGACACCATACCAAGAAAATACACACATGCATATAATACACATAGACTCATTATAATGCACACACACACACACACACACACACACACACACACACACACACACACAATGATCAGAAGACTGGAGAGCTTAGTAGCGAGGTTCTGCCCAGCTATAAAGGCCTCAGTTTAGAACGCAGCACCTCAATGTCCCTATAACCATAGCACTATGGGAGGCAGAGAAAGAAGGATCAGTTGTTGGCTGCCAACCAGCCTAGGCAAAACCCATGAGCTCCAGGTTCATGGGGAGACCCTGCCTCAAAAAAACAAACGTGCAGAGGAATAGAGGTAGACCCCAGCACTGTCTTTGGTTTCTAAACCCATTCACAGGTAGACATATACTACACACATGTATGCACACTACACTCATATACACACACATGCACATAAAAAAGGAAGCATCAGAAAACAATTGACAAATAGTCAACTGGTTTTGCAAATGCAATATCATGCATTCATTGAGTAAGTTAATCTTGATGTCTGCTTTCTATCCTCTGAGTTCATTTGTATTATTAATCTTATATTATGTATAATGCATACCCAACTGAATAAAAATAATAAGAAATTGAATAATTAATACCACATTACAGATTTAATTTCATATTATTTCTTTCCCACCAATGAGGAAAAGTTGTAGCATGTGTTAAAGATAATTAATTCTCACTGATAATATTTTTAAAAGATCAAATACGTTGTTTATCATGGGGAAGTGTTAGTAAAAATCATAGATCACTCTTTCTCCTGATAAGGAGCTAGGTGTGCAAACTGTATGACAATTACTCAGCCTATCTCAGGCTTCTCCTCCCTCCCCTGCTAACTCCATCACCATTAGCTGGTATTCAGCACTTTAAACTGGTACTGGCCTGTAGAGAGACCCCGCCTTTTGGGGCGGGACAGCCTCGGGCGAATGTTTTTACTAATGAATT
>NC_022012.1:65362169-65386156 GCF_000317375.1 Microtus ochrogaster
TTCCTGTTTCCGGTTTTACGGTGGATCGGTGGATCGCTGAACTCCGGGTGTGTGAGTGTGCTTTTATATTAAAATTGTCTTCTTGTACCCACTGGCCTGGATTAATTAAATTCGCCTTCATTTTGGCCCCCACCGGGTGTGTGAGTGTGCTTTTATATTAAAATTGTCTTCTTGTACCCACTGGCCTGGATTAATTAAATACGCCTTCACTGGCCATCATTCTGTTACACTAACAGGCAGAATTTTAGTCCCAGGACCTCTTGACAATGTTTTCCCATTGTAATCATTTTACGTCTGTAAGAAAACATCCTGAATATCAACTTCTAGATATAACTTTCCAACCTCTCTTCTTCCACGACTATTCAGATACTGTCAACAAAGGATGCTGGCAGCAACATCAAGAAAACCTTTTCCCTCAAGAATGACAGTAAGAAAAGTTTATCAAATCAATGACTTCAGCTCATCTTCCCGGAAAATGACTGCATTCCAGAATTTACAACCATAGGATTCGTTGTCTTTCTGAGAAACCTCTCTTTAAACTTGATATCAACCTGGATAGTCTGCTCGTGAGTCTTTTGTGGCTACATGATGTGCTATTTGGAAAATATTTTAAAAAAATTTTAAGTCTCTCTAGGTTATCTGGATCTAACTCTGTACTCCTGGGCTCGGCCTTTCAAGTGGTTGAGAAAACGGGTGTGTGCTACCCTGCTTGGCTTTTGATAATCCTCGAGAAATAATTTATTGGGTTTTCGTCACATAGTTTTGTGCCTTACACTGTCTATTTTTCACATTCATGTATTTCATCCGAAACTAAGTACAGCCATCTCTTGAATTGTCCAGACATAACCACAGCTTACTCACACTCGAGTGTATGGCTGTCATCTCCTGCTTTTGCACACACAAGTACCTAATCTGTTTCATCTACTGTACCATCCAATGTGACCTGTTTGCAAAATATACTAAGCAAGAATGGTTCAACTTCAAAGTCTCATGGCATTTCAGGAGCAAGAGACATTGAAGACTAATTTACTGTAGTATGTAAAATACAAATATTCTATTCTAACCCTAAGTAAATATCTCCCAACTAAATAAAACACTTGGTATTTAGTTTTGCTGATAATAACTCTTTACATAGGAGCTAATTCTTTATTGTAAAATTTCTTATCAAATTATCATTCTTCTTCCTCCTGATTAATAAGCCCTTTTAAATCACTTCCCAGCAGAATCTATGGAATTTACAACACTCAAGCCCATTTTTTTATATTGTTGCAGGTATCTAGATAAAAGAGAATAACCACAAGGAAGACTATAGGTGTGTTCTTGTGCGAATTCATCCCCTGGGAAGTGTAAACAAATCTACCCGCTGCATCCTCCCCAGTGACAAACCAAAGTATCATTCCTCCAAAGTTCCCCTTGGGACACCAGTGAGTTTATTGGGCCTATAGACAGAGCATACTGAGGGTTATAGGGAAGGAGCTAAGCGTGGATGACTTTGGCAGATGCACTTGAAGATCTGCACTCAGCATGGAGGATGGCTTCCCCGTGGCCCACAGTCCTCCTCAGTTAACTTTCCCAGGTCTCTGCACTCCAGTGCCTAACCTAGACTCAAGGCCAGAAGCAATTAGAGCTGAGCTGTGTACAATTGCCTGCGAAGTATGGATAGAAGTTCAGTTGCTGGTCCAACAGCCCCACCTCCCAAGCCCCTCCTTCTGTGAAGGGATGGGAACAGCAGCCCAAAACCCTGATCATGTTAGATGCTCTCAGGAAGACAAAGCCAACCTCAGGAAAACGGGCACTGCTTCCCAGGGAGGACGATGATCTACAACAGCTGCAACATCCCCAAGTGCTGCCTTTGCTTCCTAATAGCAGAAACTCAAGGTTTTCCTCTTGTATACCACAGACTGAGGATATTGTACCCCAAATTCTGAGGAGCAAAAGTCTTTCACAGTTCTGTGTCATTTGAACATCCTTAATCTGAAAATCCAAAACCTAATACCTATTAATGCCATGAGTTACAGAGAAACCATGAGAAAAGAGCACTTAGGACAGTTATCACCTAGAAAGGGCAAGATATTTTGTATGGGATCCAGTACTGTATTTTCTTCCAAGAAGTCAGAAAGCCTTGTCTCTCCAGTTATAGACAATCTGACTCATAGCACATGGTCTGTTTGGGTTTTTTTTTTAAGTACAGATTTTATATATATATATATATATATATATATATATATATATATATATATATATATATCTTAGTATAGACTTGAAGTCACTATGTGTCCAAGGATGGCTTTGAACTCCTGGTCCTTGTGCATCTAATTCTCAAATGCTATGACTATAGGCTTGCAGTGTACCACTACGTGGGGCTAGGGAGGGAATGAATCTAGGGCTCTTCATAAACCAAGCAAGAATTCTTAGCAACATATCTGCAGTCCTGTGGCTTGCTTTTTAAATCCTCTCGGACATCAGAGTAGGCTCCAGCATAAATGACAGACTGGGTATTAATTACTCTTTAATGGCTTGTATGTCAGCAACAACCCGGGTTATAAGGGATTTTCTACTTGGGATTGACTCCAGCCCCTTGAACTACAGGTTCCAATCTCAGCATAGTCCCACCCACCCGCAGATTTTTCCTTTTCCTCTTCCATCAGATTTCCATTTAAATACACCTTTGCCTTGCAGACTTTAGCTTTAGCTATGGCTTGCAGTTCCTGACGCTCTGCTAGGTCTTCCGAAAGCAGCTTTCTCTCCCCACCTTTCCTCGTTTTCAATGGTAGCATCCCCAGGGCACTTACATTTCTAACTGGTACATTACAGCCCAGATTGATACATCATCACCAGATTGCAGGCCCTGGCTGGGAAGTATGAGCAACATCCTCAGAGAGTGGAGCATAGACTAAAAGGAATGCTCACTGAATGGATAAAGTTTACTCTTTCCATGCAGGCAGAGCGAGAGCACATTAGTGATGGCTGGCTCTCCTGTACAGGCATTAACACCCACTGTGCTCACTATAAATCTATACCCAGGCCTTAGGGGAGGCAGCAACTCTATGAGGTGGTTTCCAGACCCCAAGCCAGATGCCTGGCAGAGCTCACAGATATGCTGCCAGGTTACTCCCAGCACCCCCAAGACTCAGGAATTGGAAACCAGAAGTCAGTCTCCAAACACCTGAATTCTTGCTAACTTGACCTGTGGATTAGCCAATCCAGTTTTTCCATTGGCCAAAGAGCTGGATATATTAGTCCAAGGGGATAAAATAAGAAACTTGCTGAGAGGCAAGGATGGGGGAAAAGAGAAGAGAAGAGAGCGAAGAGAAGAGGGAGGGAAGAAGGAGGGAGGGAGGGAGAGAGAGAGAGAGAGAGAGAGAGAGAGAGAGAGAGAGAGAGAGAGAGAAGCAGAGAAGGTTGGTGGAGAATAGTAAGGCTCTCAGCTTTCTAGTTATTTCTCACCCCATCCTAAGGACCAGTGCCCCTGATATGAGGCCTGAGAGGCACACCCTTCCACATTAATGGCAAATCCCTCCTTCTGAGAACACCACCTCTGAGTAACTGTTGCTCTCTACCTAATGGGTTCTGACATAAGGAGGTTCAGAGATACGTCTATGATGGACCTGGCCAGGTTGAGGTCAGCCATTTGCATACACAGCCTGGGAATTTCCAAGTAGAGACCGGGACAGACAGACAGAAACTTCAACAGTCATGAAATGGGCTGGGGTTAAATTCCAGGGACAGACGTCCACTTGAGGGAACGAGGAGTGGTTTTAAAGCCAGTACAGGCCTCGGAGTCTTTCTGCATATAAAGAGAGGACTATATTTTATACCTTGCATATAAAAGGATGATTGCCACCTGGACTTCCCTGAAGTGCTGTGTTGCTAAAGTACAAGCACAAACAAAGAGACTGGGGCTGTCAGTCCTGATGGGGAACCTACTGTACTTCTTTCTGCTGTCTTCATTTTTGAGTAGGAAAAATGATCTCCATGTTGTGTATTGGAGAGTTGATTTGGAATGTCAGGCTTTCTTCCAGCAGGACAGACAGGCCACAGAAAGGGTGGTACTTCAACCCCAGGCACAAGAGCGAGGTACCAGTGTAGTACTCCTATCTACAGATAGAATGGGTAGGCGCTGCCGTGCCTGACACCAGAAGTCTCTTCCCAAGAGCTGGAAGTTCTCACCATTCGGCTTCCCTGGTAATTTCTACCAAATTTAAAACATCCGGTCCTCTAGTTAATATATTCTGAAATACCACTGACATTTGCTTTCTAATCTCATAACCTACTATCAACAATATAGTGCATCAAATTATCCACCTATATAAATAAATTTGGGACAGTAGTGACTTCCTGAGAAAAAGGCTAAAGAAAGAAAATTGTTACAGGAACACAAATTCTCAGAGCCACCAGAAGCTCAGACTTGTAAGCCACCACGCTTCATAAAACAGAAGATGCAATCAGTTAAATATCGTACTCAGAGCATTGTCAAAACATAAAACATGATCTGAATGTACTAAAAAGAAACCTGGTGTTATGATTACTAACAGGCATATGTTTGCATGAACAGGACTTGACATTAAGAACATGAAAGATTGAATAATAGAGCGAGGGCTCGTCTCCACCAGTCGGATCTCCTCGGCTGAATCTGAAGAGCTATGGGGCGGTGCTTAGGAACAGTTATATTTCAAAGTGACCATACCGAAAATAGAGTAGGTTTAAAAAGTAGTTTCACGATCCGAGCTGGTAGCCTCACTCATACAATCAGATTTCAGTCAAATAGACCGGCTGCCAGAAGTAATCACATTCCTCTGTGTGGAGGAAGCTGCCCATTGGCTGTGCTGTGAGATTTCTCACTTATCGGCAGTTGCACGTGAAACTCAGAGACTTGCTCGCAAGGGTGTATGGCTCTTCCTAATAAAAGCATTTCACAGTGACTGCGTCTTACCCTGGAAAATAGGGAACTGATGTGAGCTTGACCAAGGGGAAGCCCTGGAGGCGTGGGATTTAGATTTAGCTAACTAGAAAGAAATGGAAGCTTGGGGAAGAAGAATGGCTCTGAAAATATGAAACCAGGCATAGAGGCACTTTCTTCACTGCAAACTATCGCAGGATGGGATAAATCCATCTGTAAAATAGATCTTCAGTGGCTTGAGTCATTTCATGCTATGCAAAGGCTTGAGTATGTTAACAAAGTCAGGACTGGCTTCCCACCAACCTTCTTTACCTCTAGGGTATAGAATACATTTTTAAAAAGTCTCTGACCTCTGTGACCTGAAGCTCAGCTCGGCCCCAGCCTCCAGCACCTTCACAGAAATCCCAGTGTTTACCAGAGGGACACACTCAACCCCCACATCTAATTCTGACCTCCAGAAAAATGCAACGAGGGGCTTAGAAGGGGTGAAAGAATGAAAGGCCTGAGATAAATAGAGATTTCAAGTTGCCGACATGTGTCCAAAACATAAATAAAATACTAACTTTAAGTAAATTTTAAACCCATATTTTTCCCATTATTTTCCTATTAAATGATCCCTCTTCTTAAACATGTGTTAGCAACATTACCTATGACTAAATTTAATGTTCAGCTTCATTCTGGAATTAAGTGAACTAATTCATGAAGATGTGCACGGAAAAGATAGGTTTTGCTTTACTGTCTGAAAGGTATGCTTAAATTGACAATCACCTATCATATACATAGCATGAAAATCATCCCATTTCCAGCTAGCAGAGAATGTCGCTCACTCTGTATGCCTTGCATTCTGATACCAGGTATATTTATTTTTTAATTTTAAAATAACCATCTTAGATTTTATCCCTCGCGCATCTTATTGAAGGCTAGCTGACTTATTGGCTGCAATGGCCCTGAAGACATTCCAGTCTATCATTTATTTGCCTCTGGCATCGGTTCAGGTAATTAGGTCATTATCTTGCTGAGTTGATCTAGAGTTTTTCCTGGAAAGATGAAGCATATTGGAAAAGGCAGAATTGAAGTGTGCTCTCCCGGATAAGGTGCTGAGTGAAGGGCAAAGTCTATGGAGGGGCCTGGTGTTTCTGTTTTGTCTCATTTGTATTTGGAGGGGGAGGATATAATAGAGAGGAAAGACGGGTTTTGACTGCAATCAGTACTTTGCTTTGGGCAAATGATGAGAGAATGCAGGGTCAGTGGAATGTGGAGTTTGTTTGGAAGGATCGAGGCCCAGGATACTGTCACTAGAATCTACCTATTAAAGTCAACACTATATCCATACCCAGGTATGCAAAAAAAAATGTTCTTTAAACTTTTCTCCCTTTAATTCCATAGATTCTCTTACTCCTGGAGTCTTTACAGACTCTTAGGCTTGAGCTCCAAGAAAATATGCAGAATTCTATAAATAATCCCCAGTGCCCCTCAATCTTATCCAGTCTTGTCCCATGGGATTGTGATGTCATAGCAGTCCAATGGTCAGTAAATTTCGAATTCCTTGACCTCAGAGGGAGACCCTTCAATTAGGCCAGTTCTCATTAGTTGACCTTTACTTTTTATTTTTGTATGTGTTTATGTGTACAAGCGTGTATGTGTTTATGTGTGTCAGCATATGTGTGTTTACAGACAGAATCCAGAGGTGGATTCAAGTCTCTTCCTCATTTGCTTCTCCACCTTCCCATTAGAGACAGGGTCTCTCACTGAAGCTGGAGTTTGTTGATCTGGCTAGACTGGCTGGACATTTGAACCCTGGATCTCCTCCTGTCCCTGCTTTTGCATTGCTGGCATGCAGGTGCATAGCACCATGCCTGGCTTTTTAAATGTACTGGAACTCTAAGCTCACTTTCCTGGCTGCATATCTCCCTAGCCCCTAATTGTACTGCTAGTTGAGCCCTTGGACAGCGGCTGTTGCAAGCAGGGAGGTCATGCCTTTATTTTAGCCCTGTGAGATCCAAAGCCTTAAAGCTACTGGCATTCACCTTCATTTCTACACTGCAGGACCCCATATGAGGTACTAAGCTAAAAATTTTAAGCTACGAAGTTTGAAGTTATTTGCGGTGGGAAAGCAATACAGTCCAGGCTCCTGATGGCATACCTACCTGGACACGAATCTATGATTCTTTTTTCCACTAATTTTCTTATGGAAACAAATTATTAAATGCACATCAAGATGTAAAAAACATGCTTCTCAGTTACATTTTTAAAATTTCAGAAAGTAATTCCATCTCCTGTCTTACACTCTTATTACAACAAGCCACAGAGACAGTCAATAAAAAACTACAGATTAGAAATCATGTGCCCAACTAACATGTTCATTTTAAACACTCTCTTTCTGGAGGAATTGTACGTAAGACATAAAATATAGCTTTTCTGTGCTTTTTGTTCTTTTGCTCTTCAGTTCTCATTATCACTAAATCTACCATTATCTACCATTTGTTTAAAGAGAAGTCTCCTGTGGCCCAGGCTGGCTTCAAGCTTATTATGCAGCTGAGAACCTTGAACTTGGGAGATTTCTGCCTCCATCTCTCAAGTGCTGGGACTAGGGGCATGCATTCCCAGACCCCATTCATGTGGTGCTAAAGATGGAACCCAGGGCTTCGTGCATGCTATGCAACCCCTCTATCAACCAGTTATGGTGCGGGAGAATTATCTGTATTCTGTCAATTATGCTTTAAATAAACGCCGATTGGCTGGTAGTCAGGCAAGAAGTATAGGTGGGAAAACCAGACAGGAAGTAAAGGTGGAGCAATGAGAACAGGAGTATTCTGGGAAGAAGGAAGCTCTTTCCGCAGTCCTGCCCAGACACCAAAGAAGCAGGATGTGACCTGCCCTGCTGAAAAAGGTACTGAGCCATGTGGCTAACATAGATAAGAATAATGGGTTAATATAAGTTATAAGAGCTAATACAAAGCCTGAGCTAATGGGTCAATCAGTTTATAACTTATATAGATCTATCTCCGTGTGATTTTCTTTGGGGTCTTACTGGCTGTGGGAACTGGGCAGGACAGAAACCCCAACACACAGGCCCTCGTGTTACACAGCTATATTCTCAGACTCGAGTGTTATTTAATTCTTGAATCAATCCAGGAAAGAAACTGGGGCATAGAAAAGGTGAGTGGCAGGGTATTTGTATGATCCTGTAGCAGAGGTGGCATGCCAAGGGGGAGGGGATACTTGGTGCTGAGTTTAAAGGATGTGGTGAACAGATGGTGATAGAGAAAAGGGGTTAGAAGGAAAGCCTTGTCTGTGAGGTAATCAGTTGGCAAATCCCCCAATAACTCACACAAAGGATGATGGAGACCCCCAATCCATCAATTTTTAAACATTTACCATACCCCTGAAATTATTTAATTTCCTTTTTCACTGGTAGTGTACAAGTTTCTTTTCAAATGATTCAAGTTTACCACTGAACATGGTTGATAAAAGTGGGAGAAAGAAATACTAAATACTTTAGCCCCATATAGCTCCCTATATGGCTGAAGGGCTCTGAACTGGATAAAACCACTGACAGTTTGTTGTAATATGAGCGGCGGGGCTGCTTCCCACCACCCGGCTGCCCGCACAGCTAGCTTTATCCGAAATAATTACACGGAAACTGTATTCTTTCAAACACTGCTTGACCCATTAGTTCCAGCCTCTTATTGGCTAGCTCTTACATATCGATCTAACCCATTTCTAATATCCCTGTAACACCACGGGGTGTCTTACCAGGGAAGATCTTAACCTGCGTCTGTGTCCGGTAGGAGAATCATGGCGACTCCTTGACTCAGCTTCTTTCTCCCAGCATTCTGTTCTGTTTTCTTTGCCTACCTGAGGGTTGGCCTATCAAATGGGTCTAGGCAGTTTCTTTATTAATAAGAAATCACTCCCACATCAACAGTTTTATTGTTATTTGACCAGAAGAGTATTACATACTGTCCATCTTACTGTAACAGAGTGATGGTATCTGCCTAGGGGATCCCCAAGTTCCTTCTATGGCACAAACAACCAAACATGGGGGGGGACAGAAGACCCAAGCTATGGAGAAAGGGAAAGCAACAGCTTTACCCTTCTGGAGGGAAGGAGCCTCAGGCTGGGAGTGCCTAAAGGGAAGTTGGCATGGGTATTTAGAGGTTCCACTGGGTTCTTCCCCTTCCCCCATGGGCCTTGTGCCTTCCCATGAATCCTCCCACGAATGGTTCTCTTTGGGAACAAGAAGCTGGCGTTTCAGGGACCCGCTTTCACTGGTCTATGTCCCTCTAACTTCCCTTTATTTCTATGACTTGTGTTTTCACAGTCATAACCTCTGCTGTTGAATTTAGTTCGTTACATTTGCCCAGGTAGTACCTTACCAAACCATCTCCCCACCCATGATTCTTAGCAGCTTAGGTCTGTTAGTGCACCTGGGATTTCACACTGCCAGTTGCGGAAGTAGGTCTAAAGGCTTCTAAGAATGACTGACATATCAGAACTGGGTCTTTGCAAAGAATGGGGGAAATGGGTGGAACGATCTATACCCAGACCTTATTGACAAGGCAAAGATTAATAACCGATATTATTTTCGACATGAAACGTCAAACCCAACAACAACCCCTCAGCCCAGTCCTCTGCTCACCAAGACAAGGACTTGACCTCTGTCCTAATTTTCACTTGGTTCATTCCAGAAACATCAAAGACCTATCCCATCTAATCTTAACACATGTGAATGGTAGATACTGGATATTATCGATGCACCCAGACTAATGAAGTTAAGTCCAGTGTCTTTTATCTTGTGGCTAAGTCAGAGAAGCTGCACCACCACCTCCACCCCCACCGCATGCGTGACCTCAGTCCCAGTCATTACAACCCACTGAGTCTTGCTTTCCAAGTCATTTCTGTGGCAGCTGGCTGCTGGGAAGGTAAGGGTAACGGAAAGGAGGAAGCCTGGGGAGGGTAGATGGCTCCTCTGGGCTTCTTTCCACTCAGCACTGCAGCCTGGAGTCCTGCTAAGGTACCAAGTGACCATGTAGCATATGTGTATAAGCAGCTTCACTGGGATGGAGCTACAGAGCAGCTGCCTGAGATTCTGCAGCATGAGCCCCCTGCACATTAGATGTGGGTACGTGACAACACACCAAGCCAGCTCTCTATCTCCAAGTTCAGCCCGACCACAGGAACTGCTGAGAGTGATTTCAGCTTGAACATTTTCTACAAAGCAAAATCCAGGAAGGCAGCAACTGCTGAATGGATGCACCAAGGGTGGAGGGGGTTAGAGAGAAGGGGACATTAGCTGGTAAAAAGCAGACAGCGTTCGTTTTTATAATTAGAATGACATCGTATTGATTTTCACGTTTGTTTCTGAGCACACAAGATGTCCTAAAGATGTCTTGCAAACATCACAGTAATATGTCCAATGTATTATGCCAGGAGAGCCAAAAGACAGGGTTAAATAATAGCTCAATTAAATTTCACATGTGTAAATAAACTCTTTCTCACACACATACCCCCAGACAATCACATGCACACATATACACTGACATATTCACACCCAGAGAAAGTGGTAGAGCAAAACTTAAACCTGCATGATTTAACTTTCCACACTAATGTTCTTACCCACTCTGGGCTCTGTCTCTTACCTAAGAGATTAAATTTTGTTTGATAAACATTCAGTTGCTAAATCTCAAAGTTCATGTTCCCAGCTGTGTACCTACCCATACACTCGTGATCACACACACAACTCCAAATTACAGTGTTGTTGGGATAACGAGGGCTGAGGAGGAGAAAGTGAAGATTCAAAACCAGGTTTCACAACAAAAACAGGCATTGGATAATAACCCCAGTAATCATTATGATAAAGGAAAACAATCTTAGACAAGGTGGCATAAGAAAAACCTTGCCCTGCGCTCAAACGCATCCTCGTTTTCCTTTCTAAAAGCAATCATCTCAAGGGGGTTCCATCTGCAATCTGCCACAACAAAACCAAGCAGCTTTGGGAAAATGGCACGTAGAGACACCTCTCCTGGCAGGATGCTGTGCACTCTGAGCACGCCTCTACCACGTGTGCAGTGGACATTAAACAATAGCCCTGCTGACAAGGCATTCCATGCGCTGTAACTTTACTACTTTAGCTAGACAATGGTGACCTTGGGAAGAAACCGAGCCAATTATCCTCAGAGTGGTACCTTTGGCCATGGGGCTTTTCTCAATGTTTTCCTTTTACGTTATACCAGTATTAACCATTGTGCTCCATGGGGGACTAAAATTTATGTACTGACAATTTGTTTTCCCAGAGCCAACTTGTGTGCTACTTTGTCATGGTAAAGTTTGAATTTAGCCACAGATTCTACACCATTGGAGCAAATATGACCATTGATCTAGTAAACTGTAGGCCTCATGTATTCCTCATGGTTTTTACTCACACACTTCCAAGACAAAGCATTGGATGTATTTGGAAAATATGGCCTATTTGTTTTCAGTTGGCAAAATTCATCTCCCATATATTCTTCCTTTTTCTTCTTCTCATGTATGTGTGTGTGTGTGTGTGTGTGTGTGGTATGTGCCTTCCTGTGTGTATGCACCTTTGCCTGTGTGTGGATGTCTGTATATGCAGTTAAGATTGATGTTCAGGACATTTCTCTATGATTCTTCTACTTTACTCTTTGAGACAGAGTCTGTCAACCAAATCCAGAACTCACCAATGAGGCTAGCCATCTTTCTGCGGATGGGAGAGGGGTGGGGTGAAGAGAGTGACGACCTGTCTCTGGCTTGAACTGCAAGACAGCTGTCGTGCTTACTGAACAGTTACCTGCAACATAGATTTGAACTCTAGTTTCCTCGCTGTGGGTCTTTAACCATTGTTAAGAGCTTTAACCACTGAACTACCTCCCAGCCTAGAATTTTTCTTAATTCTTTTTTTAAAAACTAAATCTTACTATTTCCACCAAAACTATAAAAACAAACTCCCTAATTAGACAGCAACATTGAAGACCCAAAGAACTTTCTAACGAGTACAAATAAATCCATTGTGGAAAGAAATTATGAAGCTGGAGATTACTACCGATGGCAGAACCCATTTCAGCATTGTTTCTTTCCTGGACTTGGGAATCTGCTTGAACCCTGTGACACTGCAGTTTCTCCTGCCTTCCTATCGGCTGTCGCTTCCGCTGTCAGGTGTGCCTGTCAGTAACCACCTTTTGCGTAAGCGTTGCTGTTTCTAATCTGTCATGTGAGAAATCAGATGACCAGAGCTGTTAGGACTGTGTGTAAATTAAAAGCCACATTCTGAGAGATAGCCAGAGACCCTCCTTCCCAAGAGTACCGAGCAATCTTCCAGAAGCTGTTCTCTCTTTCTCCCCAGCATTCTTATCTAACTCCTGCCTGATGGTTGCAACACGCTGGCTTCCAGCTGCAGGAACTGTACCGTGTAATATGCAATGAAGGACAAACCAGAGATCAGGAAGAGACCTGTGTCCCCACACAGGGGTGACACCCAGACAGTTGCCTTAGACACACAGAGACTGTCTCACCTCTGCTTCCTCAATAGTGAGTTGATAGTGGCGATCCCAAACCTCCACAGCCAGTAAGGTGGATTGAACTAAGAATGAGCTGCACCGAAGAAAATATTTCAGTGTGTATGGGTGATGTATTTGTTCATGTGCATATTTGCAGGTGCATGTACATGCATGTGTGGATGCGTGTGGCTTGGTGGTCTGAGGCTGATTTTAGGTGTCTTCTGCAATTTCTCTCCATACGTATGGCAAGGTACGTACCTGGAGAAGAGGACAAACTTGCAGTCTGTGCTTGTCTTCCACTGTATGACCATGTGGTTGAAATTAAGTCATCAGACTTGGCCACTAGTTTGTCTGTTTGTTTGTTTGCTACTGAGCCACCTCAATGCCTGATCATCTTAGTTTTGGAGGCAGAGTCTCACTGAACACGGGGTGTGTTTATTTGACGAGGATGGCTGCCCAACAAGCCCCAGGGATTCTCCTGTCTCCACGTCTCTAGACAGGGGTTCCAATCATATGCCACGCCCTGATATTTCTTCCACGGGCTCCGGAAATAGAAGCCCTGGCCCTCATGCATGTGCAGCAGGCACTTTACTGGATGAACTCTCCCCCCAACCCCAACAATATCCGTTAAGAAGAGCAATCATTATGTCTCAGGTATACTAGCCACAGCTACCTACTGCCTGGTTCTTTTTTATTGAATAAAGTTTTATTGAAATACAGCCTTGTCCATACTGTAAGTATTGCATACATATTCTCTGGAGTGACAAGGGCAATGTCAGAATCACAGGAGAAGCCATAAGGCCCCAAAGCTGAATATTTTTACAATTCAGCCCTGTGTTGAAAAACTACTGAACCATCCCATCAAGAAATGCTTTATCTCTCAGCAAATGAGATTTCATTTGTTCCCCCACAAAAAAAATAATTAAGAGGCTCACCGTGGACTATGTTCTAATAGCAGCATGGGTTGGGCAGAAAACATTCAGGAATAAAAATAAGCAATATATTAACAACATATAAGAAATTCAAAGTATAGGTTTCTTTCTGCCCTGTGAATCTGTTACTGTAAACATGGAAGCCCTCAGAAATATGCCAAAATTAATGTCTAAAAGGAATAATTAGCTCAGACCTGAAAATGATTTCTGGTGCGCACAGAGAGGAAGAGTGGGTAATGCATTAGTCCTATTGTGTCAGCCAGGCAGCAGTGAGACCCAGAGTCCTCAGTGCCAAACACGCTGTGGGAGCACAAATATTAATCAAAATGACATCTCCAATTTTTCCCCTTCCTAATCAGGCCTAAACATCACGGGACATCCAGTAGATCAATACGTAAAACTGGAAGCTCTCAGCACTCGAGGCTGTAGCTCTGCCCTCAGTCAGGACAAGAGCCTTTGGTGTTAACCAACAATCCCCTATTCTGGTCATCCAGGAGGTGAGCATGTCCACCTATGACCCCAAAGCATCACCCAGCCACGCATCCAGCCATGCGACCTGTCACAGAAAGAAAGACTGCATACAGTTTCAGCATGAGATCGGCACGGGAGTGTGGCTCTAGGATATGTCTTCTCTTTCCAGGCCCCTTGCCTTGATTTCCTCCCCACTGATACTTGCTATCCCCCCTCCTCTGGGCTTTGGAGGTGTGCCGGTGCTGGGAAGTGTCTGACTCACTTCAGTAAATTGATCCCTCCTTTGTGTTTCCAGGAGGCTGAATACTGGAACAAAGAACACATCCAGTCACGTGATTCGAACCCAGTCGAGTGAATTGCACAACCACAGGCGAGGGGACAAAGGCCCAGAAAAACTCCTGGAGTCCAAAAGGCATTGTCCTCCCTCCCTCTCAGGAGGCATCAGCTTCAGGACCCTGTGGGGTGTGTGGAGTAGAGAGCTCAGGGCTGCTTACAGCCAGGCATCAGAGAGGCAAGGACTGTCGGTGCTGGGAGCTCCATCCTCCCGCCACTGAACATGTGATATTACACTCACCCACCCATTCATTGGTTCACTTCACTGTGTGCCAGGCACATCAGTGAGCAGGCACATGCTCTTTCTTAGGCTCGTCTTAAACAGTTTCTGTCTTAAACAGTGTTTCCTGCTCCCTAACATGAAACAACACATGGGAAACCTCCCTGACTCCATCTTTTCAACCTTTATATAAAAAGAATAAAATTAAGAAATAAAGCATGAGAGAGATGATAGTACCACTTTAGCCAGCTGATATCAGGCTTGGGAAGGGAAAAAGATAATCCCTTCAATCTTAAGTAAATAGGACTGGAGAGATGGCTCAGAAGTAAGGACAACTGACTGCTCTTCTAGAGGATCTGGGTTTGATTCCTAGCACCTTCATGGCAGCTCAAAATCATACAGAACAGTAGTTCCAGGAGATCTGACCCCTCTCCTGACATCCACAGGCATGTGGTATACAGGCACATATACTGGCGAAACACCCATACTCATAAAATAAGTATATATAAACCTCAAAGGGAAAAAAATGCAGAGACTAAAGACAACCCTCAGCAAAGTTAATACCAGACCCAAGGCCAAAAGAAATTAGGCAAACTTAGTTTGAAGGAGGTTAGAGATCTGGTGGTCATTGGGATGGAATTTGGGGAAAGTGAGGGACATGTCACCCATATAGATAGACAAATAGACATAAATAATACTACTTCCAATCCTGAGCAAATTCCTAGATTGAATTGATATTGTTTCAAAACAAAAGGGACAACAACATAGTAAAGTAGTTAACAAAAGATAAATATCTTCATTCGGAACAAACATCCCATAGGTCGGTTTGACAGCAAACATGTACTTATCTGATACAACACTTCTACAGAAACAATATTTACAGGCAATTCTAAGTGACTCATGAATTAAAATATGTTCTGTCTATGACAGTTACTACATCAACCATTGTCCATTGGACAGCCCAGAGCAGCCATTTTCACTGCCTGTGTCCTGCTCTTTGCTCACTGAGGCTGATGCCAAGGACCAGCCCCTTCACCTCTGATGTCTAGTGGGGTTAAATAATGAAGTTGGTTGTTGAGAGAATGAGAATCGCTTCATTGCTTTTCCCTCCTTTGACCCTGCATGTCTGGCTGCAACATTCCCTGAACTTCCTGGTTTTCAGTTGCACTATGGTTACTTCTGCTTCATTTATTGGTGGTCAGAGGGTGGGGATGGAGGGTGGGGGAAGGGGTTCATGTTGCTGCCCATGGCCACCTGTAAGGAAGCTCATCACTTGTGCCCTGATTCCCAACCTACTCCTTCACCCCTACCCACACATTTACAAATTTTCCATTTGTGAATTTCTCATCCTTTGACAAATATCAGTTGAATTCAGCTTCCTGCTGGCACTGCGATTGAAATATAACACACACATCTGTTTATTGGCATGGAAATGTGAACATCAGTAAGGCGCTAGCATTTATAGGACGCAAGTTCTGATAGTGAGGTGGAATCATTTCTTTTAACTTTGTAGTAGAACCAGGAACACTTGGGAGTGACCACATAGTTCTTTATTTGTTCTAGATCCAATTTTCTATGAAAAACAGGTTTGGTCTCTTAATATCCCCACTCAAGTATGCAACTGCATACATGAATAAGCACTTATGGTTCACAGAAAAGAGCTTCACAGCCGCAGTTAAGAGGTACTATATTCTTTGATGATGATGATGATGAATATTACTGATGACTTACTGCTTGTTTTCCAATATGAGAGGTATGATTTGATTTAATCAATATGATTACATCTGTTCCACAGACAAGCCTTGCAGATAAGCCGCATGATTTGCCCATGGCCCGTAGCTCTTGCCTATCAGATCCCGAGGCAGCCAATACTTTGAAATCTCTTCTACTCACTATATTCAACGATCACTCAGAGCCTTAGAAAACACACAGATTTTCAAATGTTTCTAATTTGAGCTGAAAAGATGGCTCAGTAGTTAGGAGGTTTGGCTGCTTTTGGAGAAGACCTGAATCCAATTTCCAGCACCCACGGTGCTGGAAGCCAACACATAAACTCCAGTCCCTAGGGATCCAATGCCCTCTTCTGGCCTCCCCCAGTACTAAATGCACATGACACACAAGTACATGCCTAGGCATAACACACGTAAAAGAAAAGCAAGAAACAATAAAATAAAAATTATCATGCTTTTGGATTTATTGTGTGAAGGGTCACCAGGGACCTAGAACTGTCTTCTACTTCTTAGCTATGCAATCTTGCATATTCACCCAGCAGGCGTGGCGTGCCCCATTAATATGGTAATGACTAGGATCTCTCCTCTCTACAGCACAAGTCGTAAGGATTAAATGAGAAAATGAACACCGAAGCCATCAGAGCTGTTAAAGTTGAAACTCCGGTGTACAAATCACCATCATTAGCCCACAACAGTCAAAGGGAGAGAAAACTGCAATTCTTTGGGCAAAGTCTAAGTCCAAACTATATTAGGAACTCCCCAGCCTGTTAACAACACCCAACTCAAAACCACCACTGATGATCTATCAAAGCCATGCAATAGGTCCGGTGGAACACACTCCCAAGAGATGCGTGCTAACTCATATTCAGTAATTATACCTCCTTTATTTGGTGTGTTCCCAGGCCTTTCTGAAATCTGTTATTCTGTCTCCAGACACCTAATCAAACTTGAAAAGAAAAAGAAAATCCCTTCAGTGTTCAAAACACACAACCTCTCTGGTGTGATATCAAAAAGTTCAGTTGAACTACTTAGTCTTCAGTTTCCCTGACTCAAGTTTTTTGGAGTTTTTATAATTAATTATATTCCATTATTACTCATCATCAATTAGCTCAAAATGTTGCTGAGTTGGTGACTGTGCTGAAGAAGGCAGAATTTAATGATAATTTGAAACCAGGAGGACACTAAATTTCTCTCTTGTTAATAATTAAAGTAGATAACTTATGTTTTTATTTATAGCTTCCAGAAATATCCGGCTCATTCCTGAGCTCTGCCCTGTCAGCTAATCATCATCTGGTCAGGATCTGACTTCGGCCACCGTGTTTTATCTCCCACACTTCCACTGCAGCTATAAATGTAGCCCAACCCAAAGTGAAAACAACTGAGGTCATCGCTGTGTGAGTTATGGAACTTTCCATCCAGACAAACGCTTGCACGCACCCAGACAGACAGACAAAGGAGAACTAGGGCTCACCTCTCTGCTCACCTGTTTCAATCTCCCAGATGTAGACAGAGTCATCTGCACAACCGACGATTAGAAAGTTCTCCACTGGGTGCCATCGGACGGTCCTCACAGGAAAGAGGTGCTTCCGGGCTCGCAGGAGGCACTGTCTCCCTTCCAGTTGAAGGAGAGCCACAGAGTGGTCGCCACACACACAGCAGAGTATCTGCTCGTCACTTACCTGGAGAAGCACAAAAGACTTACATAAGTGAAAAGCTGTGTGCTACGTAATGGGAGAGTTAACCTTTCCACACACTCAAACATGCACACCCTGTCCTGCTGTACCTATTTACAAGAACGCATTTGTGCATAAACAGAACTTCTTCACAGGGCACTCATGAATCAGCTGTAGACACAGAGCAGAGTTTCAACTCCCCGACTCTCCAGAAGGGTCACAAGACAGACGTGAAAGGGAAAGGGCACATCCAGATCCTCTTGTAAGACAGTGAAGGGTTCCCATCACCCAGCAGAGGCAGCAGCAATGCTGATGTCGGAAACAGTGCAGAACACAACAAACCCCAGACCTCATTTGTCACCACAAAAAGAAGCTATTTGTGGACACGAACTTAGGCCCAAGGGTATCGAGAGTGGAGACTCTCCACTTAAAGCCTCAAAATGTGATTTGGTTCGGTTCCCAGAACTCCACAGTTTCTAATCCAAACAGGAAACTTAGTGCAGACACAGTCTAAAACAGGACAGCGTTAGATGGTTCCTGCTGAAGGTGCTCCCTCGAACGTACAAGGGCATAAGGAGTTTTACAGCCCTGAAGACATTGGTCAAAGTCATCAGTGGTACCTTCACCACCCAACTTGGGAAACGAATTGATAAAATGAAAAAAAAATTAAAGTTAATAAGCGCTTCAGGGATGTCGCGGTGAAGAACACTTGCCTAGTATGCACACAGCCCTGAATTAATCCTTAGTACCATGCGGGGCTGCTGACCCATCCAGAATGGCAGCTGCAGCACTGATGGCTACTCACTGTGCAAGCACTGGGCATCATGCCCCCCTCAATTTTAAGGAGACTAAAGAAATCCTGAGGAGAAAAAAAAGTCACAAAATAGAAGATGTGATACATCTGGAGGCTAGACTTTAGAATGGGTCAGATGTCACAGCTCCCCAGATATTCTACCTTGTGGAGAAATGGTATACTCGACAGCTCCTGGAATGTGAGTCTCCAAGTGATCCAGAAACACACACAAACACACACACACATGCGCATGTATGCACGCACGCAGACACAGACACAAACATGCACAAACACACACACAGAGACATACACAGGCACACACAGATACACACACAGACACATGCATGCACCTCCACCCACATATACACAAGCACACACACATACACAAACACAATCACACACACACATATAAACACAAAAATATAAATCAAATGATCATGCATGAACACAGGTTGGATGACTCACACCGGGTTGATCCAACCCTGTTTCCTAAACATTTGAAAGTTAGAAGATGAAATAATATACAGGAAAAGAGGCAGAATTGTAGAATAGTATGCTCTTGGAAGTAGAAACAATATTTCTGAATTCATAGTTTAAGTTCTATAACCCCCCATGCTGATGTCCACTATATTCTTTCAACAAATCCCTTTTTTATCTGACTTATTTTGATTGGATTCTGACACTAACGGCTACATCACCTGTGGCTGGAGCAAGAGGCTAAGAGAACAGGAGAGAGACAGACTTGGACTTCTGTCCTGGAGCAGAAAAGAGAAAAGGATTGAAAAGAGCAGGAAAGAACTTTGGGAATAAAATATATTCCACACTATTCCAAATGTCAATATTGGAAGTTTCTGAAACAGCATTTCACTGTTTCGTTTAACCCTTAGTGATTGAGAAATCCTTTTCTTCATGTCTTAGCCCAAAATGCAGTGTCAAATTCTCCATGTTTACACTCTATGGACAAAATTTTATAAGCCAATATAACTTACCAAACACCTTATCTACAATTACCATATACCTTTCCCCCTTAAAAAATCTAGTTCAGACTTTAACAAGGACCTCAGCTCTTTGTTAATAACTGGATTTAAGTTGATGTCTCATGAGAGGACAGGCATTATCTAAATTTCCTTTTTCTCATAGATTGATGTTTATAAATTCAATATTTACCAAATGTTCATACAGTGCTTACTAAGGAAATCAAAGCTAAGCTTCAATTTATATATTCCTACATTCTTTTACTTGCTTTTGCATAATCTTTGAAATTATTTTTAAAAAATTAAGACAGAACTAGGGAGAAAAAATTGATTACTTCATGCATAATTAAGAATATTTTATAAAGCTATAATTGATCCAATGTTTACTTTAGCAACATTGTTTGTGTGACACATTATAATAAAAATAAAAACCATATTGAAAAGTTACAAGCAAACTTGTCCGAAGCAGCTGTGAATAACTGTGGGCAGACAGAATGTGCGTATTTTGTTTGTTTGTTTTCTACTTTTGTGAATACAGGGTTTTGTTGTCTTTGGTTTTTAACTTGTTTGTTACTTTTACTTTCTTTATTCACTTACTTTCAGGTTCTCTGGTGGCATCAAGAGTCTTGTTACTGGACCAGCTTCCAAAAAGAACGTGTGTAGAATTTCTTCCCTAAAAATATCCCACAGGATCACACAGGAGCCTTGATCCCCAGACACCATCCAGCTTTCGTCTAATTTTGAAGCAAGACCGTGAGGGTAAAGCAATGAAGTCACACTCTGGTGATGGCCTCTGAGAAGCGTATGACAGGGGGGATCTGTAAAGTGGTCAGACACCAAGTATCACAAAGTTACTTTTAAAGTAATTCTAAGATTTTTGTTTCACACATTTTTAACACATGCACACAGTTGGCTAAGAAAATTACTCAGCAGCCTTGGTATACCATCTCAAAGAGCTAAATACTTCCTCTGAAGCTAGACCAAGCTTTGACGGAGGCAGGAAGCTTGGTCATTCAAGCCTCTTGCGTGCTGATGGCTGCTGACATGCTATAGCACGAGGGAACTGGTCACTTACCCCTTCTTCACTCGAGCAGCCAAGTTAAATTTAACAGAAAAGAAAAGCAAATGTTTCTACAGATGTTTAAAATGATCGACTTCTACCTCGTTTTCATTGCTTCCAGATAAAGTATACCAGACTCAAATAGGTCATCAACTCCTTCTGTCAAAAGCTGGGCACAATGTTTAAGCTTTGGTGCTGAAGGAGTCAGCACCTTGCCTGGGAGCCAATCACTTCCTACATGTGCTGCTGCAGGTGTGGACATCTGCTCCTTCCTTCTGATTCACAGTTTACCCATCTCTTTAACATAACGAGCAATAACCAGCCTCACATAGGACAGGCTGGTGGGTGAAATGAATACATTCTCACACAATGCCTGGCACCTGGGAAGCATGGGAAGCCTGTGGCATGTGGGCAAGTGACCTTCCAAGCCAGATCTAAACTGGAACTCAGGTCTCCGGGTGAGCCGCTTCCCTTGCCACTGGCCCCTGCTGCTTTTTTCATTGCAGCCCACATTTTCCAAACTAGAGGCGACCCTTTGCCGTGTGCATTATTTGAACCGAAACAGAATCTCCTCAAAGATCTGTTATTTTGTTCTGCTTCATATCCTGGCCTTAGCAAGCTGCGGTGAATGTTAGTTGAGAAGCTGTCAGTCAAGGGCAGGTTCCTGTTTGTTTTCTCAATATTAGGATAAATCGGCCTAGATTAAAATGTCTACAGTGACCGCTTTCTCTGACTTTTAATGGCAGCTGTTTACCTACTTATTATCTCTTTATTTATCTCTCCTGGCATCGCTGCCATTTACTCCGCTGCTGCCAGCCACAAGTGACTCACACTCAGTGAGTGGTTTAGAAAAGAGAAAAGAACGGAGACTACGTGAGGTTCTAATTGAGAACTGTACAAAAACAAACAACAACAACACTGAGGATGTGTAAGGGCCTAGGTTTGGTCCCTAGCACTGCAGGGAAAGAAGAAGGGACGTCCACTCGGGGGAACCCACTGTAGAATGTTTATGAAGCATGCACGATGCCCTAGGTTGAACCTCTCATAATGCACAGAGCTGAATAAGAGCACAGACTTCATGACAAGGAACTACAAATAAACACCGGAAGATATCATTTTATTCCTCATTGGTAAAGATTTAAATGTTTGCAAAATGTAAAAGGTGGTCACTTTTGGGGGAACACTTGCAATTTCACAGGTTATTATTGGGTATTCATGTATACACTGATATAAGTTCTTTATGGAACCACTCAGATAGCTTAATTTTCAAAATCAAAATCACAAACTAATATTGACGTAGCCATTCAAGAATAATCAATTCTAAACCTTCCATAGTAGCTAAAGGCTGGAAAAGTTAGGCATCAATTAACAAAACGGTTTTCAACCTAAATTTTGATTATTATTCATCATTTATAATGAGCTCATGAAGAATGAGCACCAGAAATATTTTATTAATATTTATCCAATAATAAATGCATGGCAACCATTTTGGTAATAAAAACACTGCACACAGGATGCTAGTGTGCATGTGTGAATGCACACATAGACATACCCTTTCAGGAAGTAGAGTGAAACTATTATGTACAGTGGCCTTTAAAGTGGTACGAGAAGCTTCTGGTGGGGACAGTACAACTCTCTGCTTGAGTGTTCGCAAACCTATGTACATGTTTAATTTAGCATTAGATCTTGCGCAGATTTATCTGCAAATGCCATCAAAGGTCTGAGGCCTCTGAATCACATTTTAATAGTGTGTAGAAGACTAGATGAATTAAGTAAACAGGTGAAGGAAAAAATTCAGTCACCTTTCCATAAAGAGTCCCCTTCTAGAAGTCCTGCTTTGGCAGCATTCAGAGCCTTCGTGATGAAAATGGTCCCATCCTCACAGCCACAGACGAGCTTATCAAGATTTGGAATGTACTCTGAGGAGGTGATGGTTGCTGTCATTCCCATCTCATCTCTGGACCCAGGGAAATGGTCTGCAATGCTCTGGGACACCGTTTGATGCTTATCGAAATTGTCCTGGAGAGTCCAGGTGGTGGTCATTGGGATTTCTGAAAGGAGCACATGCACGGGGGAGGGGTGGTTTATTTATTCATAAGCGATATGAATAGTTAAGATGTCATCTTTTTGGTAGAAAAGCTCGGCCACATTCAGAATGCTGATCTGTAACTCCTGGGATGCTCAGCTGAAGGTCATTTGAATTATGATAGCTGTATTTGTGCATCAGACCCACAAATTTAAACTACATCTGTTTTTATATTGGTATTACATCCCTAGTTGTTTGACAGAATATCTCACAAAAGAAACTTAAGGAAGGAAGGGTTTGTTTTAGCTCAGAGTTCAAGAGCATGGTCCATCATGGCGGGGAAGTCACGGCTATGGAGCTCCCGGCAGCGCTCATACTGCGTCTGCACTTAGGAAAGAAAGGGATGAATGTGGCACTCAGCTTGTTCTCTTCCTTTAATTTTGTCCACGACTCCAGCTCATGAAATTGGCTGTCCACATCTGATGCCCTTCCTCCCACCTTAGTTAACCTGGTCTAGAGACTCTTCAGAGACGGGCTCAGAGGTGTGTCTCCTAGGTGACTCTCAACCCTGTCAAATTAGCAGTCTTTAATTCTCACAGTATCTAATGGCAAGAGTCTGTGAAGCCTCTTCACTGCTCTTGTTTGAAGTCCTCTATGACTCAGTGTAAAAGTCTCTGACTTAATCACAATTAGTTTTCAGATAACAAGACTGGAAACTGAAACTTTTGGGGCTAGGGAAATAGGTCGGCAGTGAAGAACATATAGCGCTTGTCTAGAGGACCCAAGTTCAATCCGCAGCACCCACATCAGGCAGCTCACAGCTACTACCTCTAACCCCAGCTCCAGAGGGAATCAGACACCACTGGCTTCTGCGGGATCCTGCACTTGTATGCACAGACTCACAACAGACATATACACAAAATTTAAAATAAGAAGAAGAAGAAAGAAATGGAAAGTGGCAAGTTGATCACAGCTTTAATCCCACTGCTTGAGAGGAGGAAACAGGAAAAGCTCTTCGAGTTTGAGTTCAAGGCCAGCCTGGTCTGTCTAACGAGACACTGCATTGGAGCGTGGGGGACAAAACTATCTTACCTCTAGGAGAACCATCAAACTTAGATATGGGGACATCTGGGATATGCCACAATGTAATTCTTCCTGAGACTTCTCCAGAGAAAAGTACCTTGTAAAAAGGCTCCTTCCGTTCATTCATGTAGCCCATGACAAAATGCAGGCTCTGCAAAAGCAAGCATGGGTGTGGCATCGGTGATATGGTAATGGCATGGGTGGTATGGTAATGGCATGGGTGGTATGGTAATGATATGGTAATGGCATGGGTGGTATGGTAATGATATGGTAAT
>NC_022012.1:65386256-65400869 GCF_000317375.1 Microtus ochrogaster
TGATATGGTAATGGCATGGGTGGTATGGTAATGATATGGTAATTGCATGGGTGGTATGGTAATGATATGGTAATGGCATGGGTGGTATGGTAATGGCATGGGTGGTATGGTAATAATATGGTAATGACATGGGTGGTATGATAATGATATGGTAATGACATGGGTGGTATGATAATGATATGGTAATGGCATAGGTGATATGGTAATGATCTGACCACAGGGAAGAGAGAAGGAAGACCGTGAAGCCAAACTAAGCCTTTTCCATCCGTTCACCACTCTTTCAAAATCTGCAAGTGAATTAAATAAAATCATCCATGAATTAAGTAAAAAGAAAAAAAAAAGAGCCTTGGTTAAACATTAGACATGAGATCACAGGCTAAGCTGCAGAGAGTTGACACAAGGATCTAACCTTGGGTGTGGCACTGGCAAAAGATTCACCTGTTTATGTGTTCATACTCAGAGAAACAAAGCTGGACAACTTCCCAGTTAAAAAAGATCTTATTTTATGTGTGTGAGTGTTCATCTTCATATATATTTGTGCCCATGTGTGTACCTGTGGACCAGAAGAGGGCATCAGGTCCCCTAGAACTGGAGTTACAGTTGTGAGCCACCATGTGGGTGCTGAGAACCAACCTCGGATCTTCTAGAAGAGCCGCTCATGCTCTTAACTGCTGAGACATTTCACCATCCCCACTTTTTCAGTTTTAAAACAATGATATTCTATAGTTTGGATATTTGCTTGTTAGGGTAGAAATTCATGAGCGACGTTTGGTTTCTGTGGAAAACTGCGCTGTTAAAAATTTATTCTGGAGCCAAAAGGGAGAAAACAGCAGGTCCTACAGAGTAGCGAAAATGCCTTTCTAAGTGAGCCATAATTCTGCTCTGAGACAGGTTTTGCATCTGCCTGTGAAGGAGTGTAGAAATGTCCCCTGATGCAGGCTGTAATCCTGAACTTTTTTGTTCTTTTTTTTTTTTTTTTAACTGTTCCAGCAGCACACGGGGTTCTCATTTTGGCTGAGAGATTTTAAACAATGTTTTTGCAACAAAACCTTAAAGGGGGCATCCTGGATGTGGGGCTTCCAGGAGCTCCGCTGCCTAGCTAAGCAAATGATTATTTTGTACATAGCCACATACTTTCATGTTGATACGCCACTAAAATAAAACTCTTTCTCTTCATAAAGCATCTTTTTGGATAATTAACCAATGGCTGATTCTACAGGTTAAAAATCACATTGAATAACACCACCAGAAGAAAAAAAAAAACTGCTTAGATTTCAGATGGGGTCAACTGTCAAAAGTATAGTTCAGCCAAGTAGGAAGCTCACAGTTATATTCTCTACCATCTGCCAGCAACCTTAATTACTCTCGTTTGAAGAGGAAATTTACTCACAAGAATAGCTAAGCACGTGTGAAAATGATCAAGTTTTTATTTATGTTTTTAAGTATCAACACCCTTTCATAGTTTGAGAATTGGAATAGGTATATCGAAATGTTAAGAATGTTGTATGAAACAGAGCAGAAGATAAACGTGGGATGTGGGCGCATGTGTTTGAGAGAATCCATACAATAAATTCCAGTAACTGGCGCACCTAGGGAAAGGACAAGTAAGTGTTAATCGTACTGTTCTTTCAACTTCCCAACAATTGAAATGTTCCCTGCTACAGTAGGTGAACAGTCAATATTTATGGTGGTAAAATTAGAATTTTAATATCTGCTTTATTTTCTCCCACACTTGTAATTTTCCTGTAATGAATAGGCCTTGTTTATATCAATCAACAGTTCTTAAGGGTGGCATTTTCTCTCCAGTAGCCATTAACACTCGAAGTTGATTTTCTCCGTAACAAACTTGATCTGATGCTTTGGTTTCAGTTTTGCAAGCCTGAGTCTATTACAAAGCAAGAAGCAGGCTTGGGGCCGCTTTTCTTTTCTTACCTTGTTTTCCTCCACAGTCGTGGAGCACAGTAAGTGAGGGTAGATGTTCTCCTTGAGGACTCCGCCATCGGCAGGGCATATGCATTTGGAAAGCCGACTGCGCCGGGGAAAATTAAGAGGCGAAATTTAGAACTTAGGGTCTTTTATTTGCTTCCCCTTTCAAAAGCCGGATGGCTCCATTCGAGTTTCTAAACTCTAGTTAGAAACTGTTGGGTTAATAATTACGGATGACTTTTTGAAAGCCCCGCACCAGCTGTACGAGTTCTACATGGCTAATCTCAGGCCTTCATCCCCCGCTGTGTGGTACAAAGGCAGAGGCCTTGCAAGCCCGGAGTAAATCTTCCAGTGCCAAAGTTGTTTTGTTCTGGGTTTTGATCAGGGGCTGCACGCAGAGACTTTTCCATAATAAACCTCCCCAAGTTCATTTTCTACCTGAATGTTCTGAACGCCGCTCCCATCTGAGCCCACCTGTTCAGCAGCTGATAGATGTAACTGTGACCGTCCTCTGTCCAAACAAGGATCCTGTGCGCAGCAAGCACTTCCCCACCAGCAAAGAACTGTCCATCTCTGCTAACTTCAGTCCACAGAAGGGAAAAGTCACAATAGTCATAAACCTGCAGGACATTGCAGATACACATGAACAAAGCCGGGGAATAGACTCTGCCAGGAGGATTAGCAATACTCATGCTCATGGAGACTATGATGAACTTAATGCTACAACCTATTAAATATTAATAGCAAGCATTCTGTATTCATGGACAAAGGTATTGTTTTGTGATTTACTAATATTTCACTCAGACTTACTCTTTCCCATTTATCCTAAGGTAAGTTGCAGTGGATAGAGTTGTCTGGCTTGTCCTATCATGTACCTTGTAAGCATAGAAGCCCAAATCCTACATTTTAAAATATTTTTATTCTCTCCATATGAATAGTCCCAGTACAGCGCTTAAAAATTCTTTATATATAAAATGTTTGCATAGTAGAAATCCTTAGTTAGCTGGCATACTTAAAATCTTCAGCAATAATACACATTATGACACAAGTCAGACAGACTTCTGTTAGCAGCTGTGTGAAACATTAGAGTAAATAAAGATGATGTTGTAGTTTTTCTTTACCCTTGCAGACATCACTGACTATATTCACAAGGAAAGAAAGAATACTCCCTAAAAACATGGTAGCGATATAACAGGAAAAAAATTCAAAAATATGATCTATCTCTATAAGTGACAAGTATTAGCTTTCTAAAAGCAAAATGCAAACATTGGTTTTGAAAATAATTTAGAAACCCTGTCTCGAAAAAAACAAAAATAGAAAATAATTTGGCAATTCATTTTTTTAATAATTTGCCTTTGTTTTATGTGTGAGTGTTTGTCTGCATGTATGCGTCACATGCATGAGTGCCTGAAGAGGCCAAAAGCAAACATCACATCCCTTAGAGAGGGAGTCACAGGCATTTGTGAGACACCGTGTGGGTTTCAGGAACAGAACCCGTCCTCTGGAAGAGCAGCCGATGCTCTTAACCCCTGAGCCATCTCTCCGACCCCCAGAAATTATTTTCAACATTAATATGATTTGTTGTTGATAAAACTAGAATTTATTGGTCCATATACAATATCTTTGGGAGCTAAGTAATGGAACACAGAACAATAGGACAGGAAGAAAAGACTAATCATTCCATGTCTTAACATTATTACTTTAAGGAGTTTTTTTTCAATATTTAAATTATATTATCATTGTTGGATTCAACAAGAAAACCATTTCATTTGTCCATCACCAGTTTTGTTTTGTTTTTGTTTTTGTTTTTCGAGACAGGGTTTCTCTGTGGCTTTGGAGCCTGTCCTGGAACTAGCTCTGTAGCATCACCAGTATTTTTAATACCTTCCAACATTTAGAAAATACCACCAACAGGAGTCTCTCTGTGTATGTACAAAATCGTATCGTCTGACAGTTCAAGGAATCAAGAAACTTCGATTCTTTTTCATAGACATCTTGCTTTTCCTTTAAAAGGAAAAAAAGAAACATTTGAATACAAATTCCAGGAAATGTACACATAAACAGAAGACATAGTCCTTCTCATATGCTTGACACTGGCCCTTCCTAGCATTAGACAGGGGAAAGTATCCAAGGTTCCATTCCAGTGTTTTGATCTAAATATTACGTTGCAAGATTCAAGGACTTATTACTGATAGTCAGCCAAATACCATTCTACAAGAAACCATGATAAGCATTGAGAATATAAAGTTACCAGCTACCAGACAGAGCAGAAAGGAGGGGCGTAAAATTTCAAAAATCAGAACAGCAACAAACCAACCCTGAAGGGTCTTGATTACTAAAACCAGAAGTAAGCAGCTGTGGGACAATGGTCTTGTACTTTGTAAAGATTTGTCACTTGTATTTTAATAAAATGCTGATTGGCCAGTAGCCAGTCAGGAAGTATAGGCGGGGTGACCAGGCAGGAAGTAGAAGCAGGGCAACAAGAATTCTGAGAAGAGGAAAGCTCAGTCTGCAGTCAGCATCCAGATGCAGAGGAAGCAAGATGCATAACACCTCACTGATAAAGGTACCAAGCCATGTGGCTAACACAGACAAGAATAATGGGCCAATTTAAGATGTAAGAATTAATTATGGGGGCTGGAGAGATGGCTCAGAGGTTAAGAGCATTGCCTGCTCTTCCAAAGGTCCTGAGTTCAATTCCCAGCAACCACATGGTGGCTCACAACCATCTGTAATGGGGTCTGGTGCCCTCTTCTGGCCTGCAGGCATACACACAGACAGAATATTGTATACATAATAAATAAATATTTTTAAAAAATTAAAAAAAGAATTAATTAATAAGAAGCCTGAGCTAATAGGCCAACCCATTTATAATTAATGTAGTAGACCTCTGTGTATTTCTTTGGGATGAACTGCTGTGGGAACGGGCAGGACAGAAACCTCTGTCAACAGTAAGCAATACAAGAGATGCTTTGAAGAAACATAATTATAACCAATGCAGGGCACCAAACCTGCAGTAAGCTTCTGATAGTGCTGGGGGTGGGGTTCTAAAGAGCAATAGGCAACACAGTATCTAGGCTTCTCAATGAAGAAATTGCCACGGACTGTGTGGTGCTGTCTGGCACACATACTGTGTTTCTGCTTTTGTCCGTTACTATAACTCTAGTCTGATGCAGCAGGTGGGCATGCTGGCATTCCCAGGAAAGTGACCCTTATACACATCTGTCTGTTCACAGATCTCATACCCTAGAACAGTCCTAATGGAGGGGACAGAACAATGTCTGCTATCGATTTTTAAATTAAAAATATAATCTTTCCCTCTCTCTACCCCTCCCCTGTGTGCAAATAAATCTATTTACATTATGTATGGAGTCATGGTTGGAAGGATGCAATTCAACTGCTTCAGTGCCCACCCTTGGAAAGATATCATTTAGACCTTCAACTGTGAACATGCATCACCCTCATAGTTTGAAATTTTCAATGAATAGTGATTGAAATAATGGAAAAATGAGTGGTTTCCAAGCCAACCTGGATGCTGTTGATGGACGAGGAGAGGTCCCAGACTTTGAGCTCGCCAGTTACAGATACAACCAAGAGCGAATCCTCTGTGAAAGGAAGGTATGAGCTGTCAGTCAGTGGACCCGGATGCTGTCACTATAACCTCACAGCCACTTAAGGATTTCACAGGGCTGGGTCAGCAGGATATATTTAGCTTTGATTTTTGTTGAATTTAGAGAATTATTTCATCCCATGTTCCAACTCCCTGTGTATGTGCAGAATATAGAGCCATAGCACCTGGCAGATGCTGGTGATGTTGAGCCCACTTAAGATGGGTGTAGAGCCAACTAGCACATCACTCAAGCATTACTGACTATAGAGTCTGAATCTCAGTAATATATCCAGAAAAAGCATTCTGCTGCTCCACAACAAAAGAAAAGAGAGAAAGTAAGAAAAAAAGAAAGAAAGAAAGAAAGAAAGAAAGAAAGAAAGAAAGAGAGAAAAGGGAGGGAGGGAGGGAGGGAGGGAGGGAGGGAGGAAAAGTAAGAAAGGTAGAAATAAAGGAAGGAAGGAAGGAAGGAAGGAAGGAAGGAAGGAAGGAAGCAAGGAAGGGAGGGGAAGGGAAGGAAGAAAGGAAAAGGAAAGACAAGAAAAGAAAGAGAAAGAGAAAGTTGAAGGGACAGGAACGGAAAGGGAAAGGAGTGGGGGAGGGGGAGAAGGCAAGGCAAGGAGAAGAACGTACAAAGAGCTCAACAGCCTGTCCCTCTCAGCAAGCAGAACTGAGAACTTTGTCATAGAAACAGCTTCTCTTTCATTCGTCTTCACCTCCTGCTGGCTTCTTCATAACTTGACCCACTGGTGGAGGGAATCTGGGTTTCCCCTGACATGGCTTCGAGACATCGCCATGACAAGGTGAACACCAGCGGAGTTCTCCGCTCTGGCTTGACAAGCAGCGGCTGCGCAGTCTTAGAGTCCCGAGATGCCCACGGTTACCTTGAATTCTCACAGAGTGAACAATGCACATGCACTTCATCCAGTCGGGGGACTGTGAGGAGGAAAAGGTGTGCAGGAAAGCCAGCGTCCCAGCATCGAGGATGAGGACGTCTCGGTATTCCCCACAGCACAGCAGCCAGCCTTGGCCGGTCATCCGGAAGGAGCAGTGGTAGTACTGTGGAATAGAATTTCAAGAAGAGCACCTCAAAGATGGCTGGCTAGTCTTGACGTCCTTCTAGCTGTGGAAAGGCCTCTCTGAATCACAGGCACCCTCTACCTTTGAACTAGGTGACACCTCCAATTCCCTCCATTAGCCCCACACTCCTGCCATGTTGATTTTTCAGCTTAGCTTCACCACCCCACCCCCTCCACCTCCCTCACCCCACTCCCAACTCTCATCCTCATCTCATCCCCCAGGGTAAAGTGGAGACCTTTTAAAAGAAATACTACAAATCATGGAGCAGTGATAGGTATATTATTCCTTTTTTTTCCTTTCGTTCTTTCTCTTTTTTGTTTGTTTTTAGGTTTTTCGACACAGGGTTTCTCTGTAGCTTTGGAGCCTGTCCTGTGACCTCTTGTGGACCAGGTTGGCCTTGAACTCACAGAGATCTGCCTGCCTCTGCCTCCCAAGTGCTGGGATTAAAGGCGTGTACCACCAACACATGGCTGGTATATTATTTCTGTAGTGTTATTTAGAGCTAAACAATCTGGGCTCTCTACTCCAATGATACTACTAAAAACTAGTATGAAGTGAAAGCATTTTAAGAAGATATTCTTGTACCAAAGAAATTTTGGAAGTAATTTCTGTTAAAGAATAGATTATACATCCTACGGTCCCTACACTCTGTGACTGGGCTCTGGTCTAGGAGAAGAGGGGAGAGTGTGAGCATGTTATGATACCAGTAGCACAAACAATGGAAAAGTATAAAAGCAAACTCTCAATAGCAAAGGGGTGCTGAAATTACTCCTTTATTAGTAATCTGTCCATCAAAATTCAGAAACTACTTTGAAAAACAGAAAGTATGACTGAAGAAAGAGCTCAGCGGAAATCAGTTGTCTGGTATGTTTGAAGCCCTGGGTTCAACCTCCAACACTGGAGAAAACAGAAAGCCCCTGGACTGGAAAGTGATAACAGAAATTGTAACCAGGTTTTTTGCTTTAACAAATTAAAAAAAAAATTAGAAATCAACGAATCCACCAAAAGATATTGTATGTGCACCTGAGTGCACTGCCTGCAGAGGCCAGTAGAGGTCACTAGCACCCCCTGGACTTGGATTAGAGGCAGGATTTGTATGCTGGGAACCAAATTCAGATCCTCTGGAAGAGTAGTAAATGCTCTTAATCCCCGAGCCATCTCTCCAGACCCAGACAAGGTTTCACGTTGTATAAAATAGTATATTGTTAAGCTGAATCTTCCCAATTATACATGGATGCTTTGTGTCACTTAGGAAATGTGAAACAATATGAAACCCATTTTTAAAGATAAGATACAGAAATGAAATAACCAGGAATAAATGTTGTTGACCAGTATCTTTAGACTGAGAGGAAGACCACACTAACAGGTGATCACTGGTGATATATTTTTTTTTTCATTTTGGAAGAAAAATAAAATTCAAGAAGAGTATTCTCCAAAAGTATTAAAATGCCATGAGCAAATTGCTGTTTTGGCATCTCGAAAGTTCTGAAGGGCATGCACTTACACAGATTGCAGTGTGCCTGTAAGGAAGGGTGGTTTTCTCCACACACTGACCGCTGCTCACATTCCACAGGTACATCTCCCTGAAACAGAGAACTCTGCATTATTCTCTGCCATTTCCACACAGTTGGCTGGGGTAATTTCTTGTGCCACCAAGTTTTTCTTCAGTGATGCACTTAGGCGCCACCTGATTGTTCGTGTGGCTTTTGTTACAGGTTACTGGACAAGAAATGCTGTGGTCGTTAGCAGGGCGGACACACCGGAGCTCTGTCGTTTTGTTTGGATAACGACACCCTGCCTGCAGCCTGCATGCTTTTCTTTAGGGACACTCTGGTTAACAACAAGCGGTGAGGATTCAGCCAGTGTGGCCTTCGAGAGGGACACTACCACAGTCTCTCCATGGAAACTTATTTCAATGAGCTTAAACTACATATTCTGGGAAGGATAACACATCAAATCTGTGTTCCCCGGCAGCAGCTCCCCCACCCCTTCTCTCTCCTGAAAACAAACAGCACCACCTAGAGGCCACACTTGGTCTATCATCGATCCAGTTTCTTTCCTTGATTCCCTCCTCCGATTTAAAATCCTGAAACAAATAAACCTCGACACTTAATATTTGTAAAAACTTCATTATTTTTGAAAACTCTAGTTTAATGCATGTTATACACAATGAAGCTATGAAATACGCCAGGTAGATATGTTAAACCTAGATGATTTCTGTTCAGAAGATTAAGGACAGTAGAATCAGAATTGCGTAATACCCTTTGACTTTGGAAATTTCAATACAGAAGCAAAAACAATTAGATGGGTAAAAAAAACAAGCTTTATGGGTAATATGGGGAAAGGCTGTAGTTGAGGCAAAAATTATATATATATATATATATATATATATATATATATATATATATACTAAAGATGTTAAATTTTGCATGTATTTGATAATTTTTCAGGGATTCATTTTTGTAATCAAGCACTAGGAACCAATATTCTAAACCAGTGATTCTGAAACTGGGGTGATTTCTGTTCCCCACCATCAGCCACTTCTTGAAGACAATCTTGTTGCCACTAGGAACACACTACTGCCATCTAGTGGACAGAGAACAGAGGTGCCTCAGTCGCCTTGCAGTGTCAAGGTTTCCACAACAAAGGATGCTCTTTCCCAAATGTCTTGAGTATGCGGTAGAGAGGGCGTGCCCTAGAATCCGACTCATAGACCTTCCTTCTGTTTTTAACTAGTACACCCAAAAGAGGTTTTAAGATAACCTGAAAAAGCATGTCATTCTACAAAGCGGGAGGGAAAATCTGTGTGTCCACAGACACACGCATGTGCATTCGTGCACATGCTAGAAACAATGATGGAAAAAAAGACAGAAATTAAGAGAATATATCCCAGAAATGAAACAACTAATAATACACCTAAGGGAAAATGAAGTATATAGAAACTAAAGGTAAAGAAACTGAATTCTAAGTAGCCCACAGCATAAAGTAACACAGTCACGTAGTTCAGCGCTGTGGTCCCTCAGTCTTCCCCACATCCACAAGCCTCTGAAAGTATTTACAAAGCGACCCCAGCGAGCCTCACTCCATGGCTGTTATGGAATACTGGTGTATGTGATTTTTAGAAGCTCACGGTAAACTGATATGCTTCGAAGTTTATCTTTAAGCTGGTATCTCTAATAATCAGTTTTTAAAGATGTATCTTATTTCTATTTATGCATACGTGGGGAGGGCTAATGGGTATGCACACAGGAGTGCAATGCCCATAGGGGCCGGAGGAGGGGGTCAGGCCCTCTGGAGTTGGAGTTCCAGGCATTTGTGAGCAGCCATGTGAGTTCTGGGATCTGAACTTGAGTCCTCTGGGAGAGCAGACACATGCTTCACTGCTGAGTGACCGCTTCAATTCCGGATCTGGACTCTCTTACCTTCTGTTTCCTATTGTCTCTAAGAGTTATCTGTTCCCAGGTCTTCATGTGCACACGTGTGAGCGTGTGTGTGTGAGTGTGTGTGTGTGTACATATAAATGTGTGTATATATACACACATACATGTATAGAGAGATAGATTGATTAGATAGCTGTCCTTATGCTAAGCTTTCTCCATCAGAGCTCGAGATCCCCATGCCCACCTGCCTACAGATGTTCCCGTCTGTGTGGCACATGGGAATTCACAAGCCTCTCCCCTCTTTTGTTCTCTGTCAGTGAGTGGTTTATCCATAGGTAAGATTCCCAAGTTTATCTGAGTCTCACACTCCTCCAGCTGTCCCCAAGTGGGCACGGGAGACTCCAAATATGGTTGCTGGGACATAAGGATGGGAGGATAGCCTAAGATTGTCTAGAAATGCAAGTTACAGGGCTCTAGGCTACCCCCACTGAACTCTCATCTATGGGAATAGGGCCCAGAAATCTGCCCTGAGCCCCAGCACACGTCTTTGAGACGCACTCAGTCTTTGGGACCTGGGTCCTAGCAAAGTCTCTGTTCTACGTTCTGACACTTGGCTACTCTGCATCCACTAGTAACCATAATTTCTCCTAATAAGTGGAATCCTCTCCATCAATACCAAGACTTTTTGCCTTTAAGTTTAATTAACCATGTTGCATTAACTCTGTATGCTTATCTATATAAAATATTAATACTACAATATCAACATCATTTTGTTAGTATATATTTCCCATGCATTTCCTTTTCTAACAGTTTTGCATGAGTTCTAATTGCTCTAAATAATAAAAACCCAGAGTCAGATATTAGGAGGTGAAAGCTGAGAGATCAGAGAAGCAGTACAGTCAGACACTAGAAAGACCTTTTACCTCTACCGAAGCCTCAGACTGAAGGGGAGATCCCATCATTACGGATCCTCAGACTGCACACTCAGACTGAATCCTCAGACTGCACTGAGTTCCTGTCTCCTCCTGCCTTATACTCCTCCCTGCCCAGCCACATCACTCCTGTCTCCACCTCCCTAGTGCTGAGATTAAAGGCATGGGATTCTAAGTGCTGGCATCACCTTTGTGTGAACTCTGTTTCTTTTTTAGACAGATTTAATATCGTGTAGCCCAGGGTGGCCTTAAACTCACTAAAATCCAACTGTCTCTGTCTCCTGTGTGCTGGGATTAAAGGTGTGTGCCAACAGTGCCTGGCCTCTATGGTTAACTAGTGGCTTAACTCTACACTCTGATCTTCAGGCAAACTTTGTTAGATCACAAACAAAATATCATGGCATAAAAGGAGCACTTCCATTACTTAATTTTTTACAAATGTATTTCCCAACTTTATTTTCTTTTATGTTTTATTTGGTCTTATTGTTTTTCCAATTGTCTGACAACCATTATAATTTAATTTTAAAACTTGGCCCTATTATTTAATTGAGATTAAGATTAGTTCAACTGCCTTATTTTATGCCTTTTTAATGTGTGGAGGACAGAGGTCCACACTGGTTATTTTCCTCAACCCTCTCCACTTTCTTGTGAATGTCTTTGTGTTTGTGTGTACACGAGTGTGGGGGGGTATGCATGGAGAGTGGGTGGACAACTGTGTGCAGGTTTTTGTGTGGATGTTACTTCTCTGTCTGCGTGGGAGGATAACAATGAAGGCCATTCCTGGATTGAATGTGACCTTCAACATGTGATCCACATATCTTCAACGTGTGGTCCTCATACCTTAACCTATCAAGTGCTGGAGTTTCAGGTGTTTGATAACACACTGGGCATGAAATCTCTGGAGGCCAGAGGTCAACACTGGGTGTTTGTCTAGATTGGTCTCTCATGGTCTCACATAGAACCGGGAGCTCATCAATGGCACTAGACTGACTGGTCCACACCTAAGGCTCTCCTGTCACACTCTGTGGGGTTACAGCCTTGTTCACGACTGCCGGGGGTCCATGCACAGGAACTCACATTTGAGTAGCAAGCACTTTACCCCTGGGTTCATTTCTCCTCTACTCCCCTCACACGGTCTTGGCTTTTAAGGAAAGGAAGGCAATGGAGATGGAGCTAAGCAACGCCGCTCACCCGTTCTCAGCAGCACTCACAACATAGGGCTGTTTGGAGAAGTCTCTCGCTCTTGCCAAGCATGTCACTGAGGCTGAATGTCCAAAAAGAAGTTCTTTAGCTGAAATCTGAAAATGTTGAAAATTAGGTTTTTGAACAACTCTAAACTTCCAGTAATAATAATAATACATTTTTTAAATATTATATATATATATACATATATATATATGTGTGTGTATATATATATATATATATATATATACACACACACACACACACACACAAGTTTCAGGAAAACTGATCATAACACAGAATCCACAGTCTAGGAAACCTGGAGATGAAGGGACGTGTTGTTCTCAACATTTTATTTGTTTGAGTTTGGGCTCCGTCATGAAATTTCAATGAGCACTGGACCAATTCCTCAGCATTTCCATTTTAAATACATTTAAGTCAGTGCCGCTGCTTCTTCTCATGCCCAGAAATTTCCCTGATGAACCCAGCCTGTGGAGGCCAGGATTTCATGCTGGGTGTGGTATTGAACCCCTGGTACTCCAGCACTTAATAGGCTAAGGCAGGAGGAGCACACATTGAAGGTCATCCTCAATCCAGGAACGGCATCCATTAGTACCCTTTCACACAAACTGAAAAGTCATGTCCACACAAAAACCTATACACATTCACAACAGTTTGACTCAGAATTATTAAAAATGGGAACACAACCAAGCTGCCCTTCAGTCAGACACAAGCAACAGGCCCATAGGCAAACAGCAGGTGTCAGTTGACTCAGCAGGTGAGCTGCATAGACAGGTTGAAAGCATGTGCTTGGCTTGGGTGAAAGAAAGAACCCTGGACACCCCACTCTCGTATAACTCCAACTCTGGGATGCTCAAGACAAGACAGAACGAGGGATGTCAAAACATTGGTGCTCATCAAGGGTTTGGGAAAGCAGGAGACTCTTGGATACAAAGGATTTCTAGAACAATAAAATGTTTCTGTATCACATGACAAATTGTAAACATACGTCAGCATACATCTGTCAAAGCCCATACAATGCCACATCTTAGTGACACATCCAGGGGCACTAAGAAGGAGTCAGCTATAATGTATAACATGAGTTCTAAATCCAATGATGTGCACGATATACCACTCCAGGGTGATAGGATGTCAGAGTTAGCGGCAGTTGTTAACTTGACACAAGCCTATAGTCACCTACTACTGAAGATTTGTATAGATCAGACTGACCTGTAGGCAAGTCTGAAGGGCATTTTCTGATTGGTGATTGAGGTAATTGGGCCCAGACCATTGTGGGTAGTACTGTCCTTAGGTACATCCCTAAGCCTGGGCTATAAGAAAGTAAGTAACAAGCCATGGGAACAAAGCAGTGAGCAGTGTTCCTCTGTGGTCTCTGACTGAGGTCCTGCCTTCTGACTTCTTCAGCAATGAACTGTTACCTGGAAGTATAAACTAAATAATCACCTTCCTCCCCCACGTTTTTCTGGTTCTGTTGTTTATCACAGCAACAAAAGTCACACTAGAACACACAGTGATTGCAGGAGACATTGGGTGAGAGATGAAGAACACTGTATCTTCTACTCAAGTACTTTCAGTATATGTGACCTTGCTTGATATCAAATTATACTTTAGGTGCCAATTTTAAAATAGCTTTAAAAATAAAGCACTGAATTTTTTAAATACCTAATTTGACTCCCTTCATCAAAAATAATAAAATGAACTTTTTTACACACAAAAAAACTCATTTACAATGTCAATGTGTTGCTTTCCTACTAGTGACTTGAAAGTATAGCCCTAAGTACTTATTCTTTTATCATCTCACATCTGAAATGAAAAGTATATTTCTATTTTATAAAAAAAGACTGAAAATTAAAACTATAGAGCAGAAAAACACATGGATGAGAGAGGGTTCAGCAATTAATTGTACTTGAAAAGGGCCTGAATTTGGCTCTCAGCACCCACATGGGCTAAGACCCACTTGCAACTCAAGCTTCAGGGGATCCAAAATTCTCTAGTGACCTCTGTGGGCACCTGCACTCATGTGTGCACACTCACAGAAACACACACACACACTCACACACACATACACACACACACGTACACACATACACACACACAAAAATAATAAAGAATAACATAATGGACCAAAAATAATTTGAAAAAAGTCTTGTGGATAGTAAAATATCTATATTTCACATGGCTCAATACCCACTTTTTCTCTAAACTATGTAAACATATGCAGGAGCCAAAAACCAAATATTTCTCTCCAATATAATGGCTTCCTTTATTTCTGCCATAATCAGAATTATTTTAAAAGATCTCTTGTCATACTAAAATGGATACAAACCGAATCCAAGAACACATTAGAAAAATTATCCATTATGATCAAGTAGGCTTCATCCCTGAGATGCAGGGATGGTTCAACATACGCAAATCTATCAATGTGATCCACCATATAAATAAACTGAAAGAAAAAAACCGTATGATCATTTCATTAGATGCTGAA
>NC_022012.1:65403386-65409842 GCF_000317375.1 Microtus ochrogaster
GGGAGGAGGCGGAAATCCTCAATAAATAAATAAATTAAAAAAAAAAGTCATACAGTTTATCAAGATCACGTACTAGCTTTATGTTTTTCCTGGAAAATTCCTAAGGTTCCAATTCAGAAAACACTACATCCTTGTACCCAGGCACTACGTTTGGATGCACAGCCACTTGAGTGTCATCCCTTGTCAATGGATGAAAAGCCACATCAACTCCAGGTACATCACAGACATGCTATCCACCCAGAGAAAGTCCACAACAGAGCAAATATCTGAAGTGAACACCATTGCCTTGCTGAGATGGTCTGAATGAAACAGTCCTCATAAGCTCACGTTTGAATGCTTGATTCCCCAGGGAAGGGAACTGTTTGGGAAGGATTAGGATGTGTGGCCTTGTTGGAGGAGGTGTGTTACTGAGAGGTAGTAGGCTTTGAGGTTTCAAGAGTCCATGCTAGGCCCTTTCTTTCTGCTTACTTTCTGCCTGTGGATTAGATATAAGCTCTTGCTCTATTGCTCCAGTGGCAAGCAGACATGCCACTGGGGCAGCAGCTAAGAGCTTACATGTGATGACTCTGGTCAGTAGCAAAAGACAAACTCTAGTAATGCCACTCATATAATGTATACAGAGTCAAAGCCAGAAAGAGATAACGTCTTATATTTACTCTACACATTGTTTTATTTTCATGACTACTTTTTCATAGTGTCCTAATGGTCAACATCCAGAACACAAGACCCATCCCATGCCCCCAGCTCAGATCTTCCCAGAAGCTCCCCTTGCCCAGAAGATTTGAAAATCCCTTTCCTGGGCAACGAAACATCTCCATGGCCAAACCTCATCTCCTCTCCTAGCTCATCTCTCTTTGACCCTAGTTCACACCGGGATCCAGCAGCAGGACGTTTTCCACCTTGCTGCAGATCAGGTTGTTTCCGTAAACAAAATGACCTGCTTCTCCCCCCTTGCCAGTGTGAGTCTCTTTCCATTCCACGTCTGAAATGCTGAGTTCTTCCGTATTTTCACAATAGGCTTTTGGTTGCAAAGCCTTTTGTTCTAGACAGTCATAGGCAGTTTAAGACAGTAACAGGAACCACTAAATGCCAGCACCATCTCCCTGGTTCCAATTTTGACAACCAAAAATGGCTGAAAATACCACTAAATGTCCCTTTGCTGGCAAACTAGCCTCCTGCGAAGGACCTCTGCTCTAACCCTAAGAAGACAACATGCTCCTAAAAGGAACATGACAGAACTTTCCAAGGGAACACCACACTGCTGACTGCCACCTACTTAGGATCCTCACAGGGTGGCCTAAGTAGCCAAGTCTGGCTTCTCCTATACTGCAACCTCAAGGGACACCAGCATAAGCATTCTCCTTCAGGTATGAACTCACCCAAGCTACCATTAGTGTGTATCCAGAATGCTCAGTGACCAAATACTGCACGAGTATCAGAAACACACTGAAGAAATGAGAAGCTAGGAATTCAAACTTCTTAAGCTTGTAATGAGCTGCAAATCGCCACGCAGCCTCTTCAGCCCGAAAGTAATATAAAATAAAAAGATTGAAAAAGATTAGCAAGAGATTTTAGGCCACTTAGGAGTCTGAGTTTAAACGATAATAGAAAACATACATTTCGGATATATATGAGCACCATTTTGAAGCACATTCACTACGCCACTACTCAGTCCTTTGAAAAACGTTCATAAACATTGAGCTGAGCTGGTCTGCTGTGCAGCTCTTGGCCGTCCTATAGCAGAAGGGTTCGGGGATAGGAGGTGTTAATTAATTACACTATAAAATAGAATTACAATTAATTGTTAATTTAGGTTTAAAAGTGACAGACTTTAAAGGCTAAAAATAGTTTTGATCTTTAAAAGGCTTCTTAATGAGGGCAGTACACTTTAAGTACATCATTAGTTTAATTGTTCAAATTGGGTCCAGAGGCTGCTGGAGTTAAGCAAATATCTATTCCGATATGTTAAATGTTTATGACTCGGGACAGAAACAATTAATTGCTAATCGATGGGTCCAATACTAGGTGAGGTCAGGTTCTGAAATCAGAGGGCGACAACAGTAAATTGGAAGTAGAGGCTTTGATGTGGTCTGTAAAAACATCACAGCAGAGCAGGGACTCAAAGAACAGCAAGAAGGCTGGCCCGTCAGATATGTCCAGATAATTAAGATATTACTCATTTAGTTAATAGTGGCTTTCAGGAGTGCCTTTTGTTTATATTAATGGGCCATATTTCTTTAGAACTCTACTTAAACGTCTATTCTCTTACTCACCCATATAATTCAGGCTAGAGAAGAGTAAAGCTCGGTGCATCTTAAAGGGTGGCAATACTTAGCTGGTAGTGGAGACTAACCTCTTCATACTTTCCACACAGCATCTTGATTTGTCCTGTGAACACCTTTTCCACCGTCATGCAAGCCATTTACCATTACTGTAGGGCTGAGAAGCAGAATGACCACCACAGGTTTAATACCTGTGGCCTTGACGCACCTTCAGGTCAGGTGAGAGACTCCAGAGACAGAGCTGACCCTCCTGACTGCCGGTCACTATGGTTTGCTGGTCGTCTGTGATCATGATGGCTGTGATGCTGTGGGGAGGAGCTTTTCTTCCCCAGAGGGCCACAGCCTGCAGAGCACTCCTCATGTGGACGAATTCCAGATACAGAGACCCTGAGGGAAACAATGTATATCATTATTGTTCTTAAATTTGGGGAAGCTCACATCTGTAATTCTAGCAATGGAGGCCTGAGGGAAGATTACTGGCACAAGTTCAAGGCTGACTTGGACTACACAGTGAGTTCTAGATCAACTGTATCTGAGAATCTGGGATGGAAGTCTTTGTGGCCATTTCCTGCAAAGCCAGATATATATATACTCCATGACCCAGCCAATCTTCTTTATTTCTTAGTCAACCAGAGAAAACAGGGTGTACCTATAGGATGATTGCTAACTACATGTGCAACCTTCCTCACAATACCTAAAAACTGCAAGCCAAATGTCAATTAATAGGTAACCAGATAAATAAACAGAGGCATGTCTACACAATGGGATACAATTCTTCAACAAAATAAATGGTCTAATTGACCCACGTGAATCCCAGAACAATTACTTGAAAACAACAAGTACCTGAAAAGAACAGTGTTTTATGATCCTTTGGGTAAAATACTGGAATGCCCATATTAGCACATGGTCATTGGAAGCAAGAGCAGAGCAGGGAAGCCCCATGGACAGGGAGATGCAGCTTTTTAAAAAATTTAACATTTATTTTATTTGCAGTTATGCTTATGCATGTGTGTCTGTGCACACAAGTACAGTCTCTCTGAGGCCAGAGGAAGGCTTTGGATCCCTTGGACCTAGAGAAACAGGGGGTTGTCAACTGCCTGCGGAGAGTGCAGGGCACTGAGCGCTGATCCTCTCTGAGAGCACTGTGGTCTCTGAACTGATGAATAATCTCTGCAGTTTCAAGGGTGGTGAACATGTTCATCATCCCATCTCTGGTGGTGGGTTTAAGAGTATGTACATATAGCAAAGCTTATGCTTTAAATGTATATATTTACTACATATTTATTATATTTTGCATGCCAATTATGCTTCATTAAAGTTGTTTTTTGCTTTGGGAGGCATTCTGGAAGATACTGTCACAACAAAGTCTAAACAAAATTCTTATGGAAACATAACCACAATCGTACATAAATTCACAATAAAGACTTATAGCCATGAAGATCATAAACCATGACCAATCAGAGGGCTTGAGTACCCTGGGGACTAATAATAAAGGACTAATCTAAAATTCACCATAAAATGAACAAACAAACAGTTAGAAATTATTAGAATGGCAAGGACATTAAAACCTTAAAAAAAAAAAAGACCTGAGAACCTGAGGCAGGAGGACACTTGTTAAAGCACAGGCTGGACTTAATAAAATCTCATTTTTTCTTCTTTTAGAATCTAAGGTTTGATGTTATAGCTCTCTAGTAGACAGCTTACACTGCATTCATGACACCTTGGGTGTAATCAGTTAACAACTGAAGGACTGGCCAGATCAACTTGGTTTAAGGGCGGTGTGGGGATTATCCTTATTGTTGATTGACATGGGAGGGCCGAGTCCACTATGGGCAGTTCCATCCCAGGGCAGGTAGTTCTGACTTGTACAAGAAATCAGCCTGAGCAAGCCTTTAAGAGCAAGATAGCAAATCTTGTTTTCCACAGTTTCTGCCTATGCTCCTGCTCGAATCCTTGCCCTGGCTTCCCTCAGTGATGAACTCTGACCTGCGCGTCCTCTCAAGCACTGTAACTTACCCAGATACCATGGCTTATCTTTCTCATGGAGGTTTCCAGAATGTTCCCAGCTGATGCTATGGCTTACAGCCATTCTTAACCCACTTCCATTCTGACCTCAGCAGGTACCAGGCATGCACACAGTATGCATACATACATGTAGGCCAAACACCCATACACATAACATAAAATGAATAGACCTAAAAATATCTTAGGTTTAATAGCTAAAGGGCCTATTATAATGCTGGATTTGATGCAATTTAATTAGGTCTAAAGACAAATATAATATATATGAAGTAAAAACAGCATTAAATTTTATCTCTAAAATTACATATTTAAACACACATTATATGTCAGGAACATGCCAACCAAGAGCAAAATGTCACTTTTGATACAATGTTTAGATGTTCCACTTTCTGTGCTTAAAATAAAGCCAAACTCACCTTTAAATTTTCAGAATTTCGCTCTTGAATAAGAGAAGATTTGGGAATTGTTACTTGCAAATGGTTTTGAACCATTCAAATCATGAATTGAGACTATTTTTACATTCTATAAAAAGTCCTTAAATGGGGGTACAGATAATCACTCAGGAGACTGGAGCTCATTCCCTGTAACCAACAAATAACTGAACCTCGGGGAAAGACAGAAGACCAAGCCACAAAGAAAGGAGGAAAAAAGAAAATAAATAAAATAAAAAGGCTCCATCCCTTCACGTTGAAAGGGGCATAAAGCTGAGAGTGCCTGGGTCCTCCCCTTACCTCCTCATCCCTACTGGTTCTGTTTAGTAACCTGCCCCAGAGCTTCTTGCATTTTCTCCTGTCTTCTTCTAGGAATGAGAAACCAATTCTGGAAGTGTGTTTTCTCTTTCCTTGCCTACTATGTCTCTACCTCTGCTTCAGTCCTGTGCACTGAGATCATCTTGATTCTCCCTTTTTGAGCATTTCTTTTTAACACTGAAGCAGTAGAGGCAGCTTGGTACTCAGGAATAGCATATCAGATGATTCTTGCAGATGAGGTATGCCTATCTTTATATCCGGATCTACAGAGCTGCTTACAGATTCCAGCAATAGATCTCTGCTGTGACAGAAATGAAGTGCAGCTCCCCAGCAGGGTGCCTGCCTCGTTGTAACATCTGGGAAAGGTGGATTCGGGGCTGGGAAAGAAATCAAACTCTCCAACCTGTGTATTTAAAGAATGGAAAGCAATAATGTCTTCATTTGGGTTTCTATTGCTTCGAAAAGACACCATGAGCACATCACCTCTTATGAAGGAAATCATTTCATTAGGGCTATTCTACAGTTTCAGAAATTTAGTGCATCTTCATAGTGGCGGGACATGGAGGTGGAGATGTACAGGCAGCCATGGTGCTGGAGGAGCTGAGATCTTGATCTGCAGGCAGCAGAAAGTAAACTGTCTCCCACACTGGGTGTGGCTTGAGCATATGAGACCTCAAAGCCCACCCATATATTAACACACTTCCTTCAAAAAGGTCACACTAATTTCAATAAGGCCACACCTTCTAAACTGTCACTTCCTATGGGATTTAAACACACAAGTCTATGAGGATCATACCTATTCAAACCACCACAACTAACTAAAGCGAAACATGACCCGGGGCAGAAACAATTTAAAATCACAGAAGGCTCTAGCTACTGCAGGGTTTGAGAAGCTATATCTGTGCCTAAGATTCCAGCCTCCTGGCCACACAGTTGTGCTGACAGCTCAAGACAGCTGTATGAAATCACGGCATAAGCTCAGATTGACTTCAAGTAAAACATTCTGCGAAGCTTAAACAGCAGTGCCCAGCTTATTCTAACAGTGGGTGCCTCCCAATTGCCCTGCAGAGCCAGTCTCTGCCATCAAGCAGGAAACTCCTAAAAAGTCCCTGCTCCACCCCCACCCTAGCACCTTGCCTGACAGAGGTGACACTTGCTAAATATTTCTTAAGTGATGATATTCAATCCAGACAATGGGAAAGAGACTTTAAAACATGGAGGTTGGGGGCTAGAAAGATGGCTTGTTCTTCTTCAGAGGACCCAATTTCCTAGCACCCAAGTTGGGCAGTTCATAATCACTGGTGACTATCTGAAACCCTGATCCTGGTCTCTGTGCATCAATGAATACTTATTCTCTCTCTCTCTCTCTCTCTCTCTCTCTCTCTCTCTCTCTCTCTCTCTTC
>NC_022012.1:65410117-65410877 GCF_000317375.1 Microtus ochrogaster
GGTCCAAGTGACTCCATGCAGCTGCAGAAACCTTATTGGTAAACCATGAGCCTAAAATATAAAATAATAGGAATGGGTTAATTCAAGATGTAAGAGTTAGTTATAGGGGTTGTTGTTGTTTTATTCTGTTTTGTTTGTTTGTTTTGTTTTTGTTTTTTTGGGATAGACTTTCTCTGTGTAGCCTTTGCTGTTCTGGAACTCACTTTGTAGATCAGGCTGACCTCAAACTCAGAGATCCACCTGCCTCTGCCTCCTGAGTGCTGGATTAGAGTCGTGTGCCACCACTGCCCAGCAGGTGTTTTTATTTGTGAGTTAATTACAATATACTACTTTTATTTAAAAAATAAACAAGTCTGGTTATATGCACAAATCACCTTCATAAACTTCAAAAGGACAAAGGTTTCAAGTAGGAGCAGACTGGAGGACACTGTCACAAAGCTGGCTGTTGGTAGTAAAGTCCTGTTCCATGCTGGGAAAATGAAACAGAAGCAAATTAAAGGAGTCAGAAGAAAGACAGCACTTCTCTACAGACCCTGTCATTTGTATGGTCCCTGCCACAGCAACCTTAGCCATAGATGTATGAAGCAGTCAGAACCTGAGGGAACCTGAGCATCCTGCGTGCTTGCCATGGTCCTCACAGAACCTGAGCATCCTGCGTGCTTGCCATGGTCCTCACAGAACCTGAGCATCCTGCATGCTTGGCATGGTCCTCACAGAACCTGAGCATCCTGAGTGCTTGGTATGGTCCTCACAGAACCTG
>NC_022012.1:65410997-65415683 GCF_000317375.1 Microtus ochrogaster
GAACCTGAGCATCCTGCATGCTTGGAATGGTCCTCACAGAACCTGAGGGAACCTGAGCATCCTGCATGCTTGGCATGGTCCTCACAGAACCTGAGCATCCTGTGTGCATGGCATGGTTCTCACAGAACCTGAGCATACTGCATGCTTGGCATGGTCCTCACAGAACTTGAGCATCCTGCGTGCTTGGCATGGTCCTCATAGAACCTGGAGGAACCTGAGCATCCTACGTGCTTGGAATGGTCCCCACAGAAGTGGGCCTTTCAAAACCTGCCAGCTTACAGAGATTCACAAAGCAAAAGATTTCTTGAATAAGACCACTAGAAGAAGACCACGTCATAGAAAAACCAAAACAACAATAATAAATACATTTACTTAGTTGAAGACTAGCCAAGGCAAATAAGAATAACGCACACATACACTCCTGTGTTCCACCCTCAGAAGCATGATCCTGCCTTCTACCTTTGGAAACAACTACTCTCAAATTAACCCTTAGTCAACATCAAAGCAGAGTTCCTCATCAACACCAGTGAGTGGTTAACTGCTACTTAGAAAATTGTAGGACACAATAAAGTCAATTTACAGCAAGCCCATGGCCAACATCAATTTAAATGGAGAGAAACTCAAAACATGCCCACCAGAATCAGAAACAAGACAAAGATGGCCACTCTCTCCATACTGATTCAATATAGTATTGAAGTCCTAGATAGAGCAATAAGACAACCGAAGGAGACCAAGGGGATACAAATAGACATACATACACACAGAGGATACCTATAACACTCCTGAACAATAAAGTAATGCCTGGAGGTATCACCATCCCTGATCTTAAATTGTACTGGAGAATTACAGTAATAAAACAGTATGGTATTTTGGCATAAAAAAAGTGATATCAATAGAATAGAATTGAAGACACAGAAATAAATTCATACATTTATGGACACCTGGTTTTGATAAAGAGTCATAAATATACACTGGAAATATACATTTTCAACAAATGGTGCCAGTCAAACTGGGTGAATGAATGTAGAAAAATGCAAATAGATCCATACTTAACCACTGTAATAGGAAGGCTGCTAGTTTGTTCCCAGCTGCTTAGCCCCAAAATAATCACAAAGAAACAGTACTAATTAAATTATTGATTGGCTCACTAGCTCTAGCTACTTATTGGCCAACTCTTACATATTAATTTAACCCATTTATATTAATCTGTGTATCATCATGTGACTGTGGCTTACCCACTAAAGTTCCCTTGTCTGTCTCAAGGCTACATGGCATCTCTCTGACTCTGCCTTCCTTTCTCCCAGCACTCAGTCCAGTCCTCCCTGCCATGCTCTGCTCTGCCCTGACCTACTCTGCTATAGGCTCAGAGCAGTTCTTTATTAACCAATGATATTCATAGGAGATAGTGGGGAATCCCACATTACCTCTCCTTTTCTGTTTAAATAAGAAGGAAGGTCTTAGCTTCAACATAGAAAAATTACATATAGCAAAACAACTATCAAGCAAGAATTACAGTTATATCTATTTTATCTTTTATCATAACTAAAAAGGAAAACTTTATTATTACTACCTATTCTTCAATTCCATCAAAGACTCCAAAAGGATATAATATTATCTATGTAAACAGGAAGTGTTATAAGCAACTTCCAAAACTCTAGAATTGACAGAGACACCTCGCTGCCTGGACAGTCATCCAAAGTTCTTCTGTATCATTGGGGCATCCGTTTTCAACCTACCCATAGTATAGGCTTATAGTATCTAGCAAACTTTTTCATAAATCAGGAAATTTCAAAGATAGTTCCGCCTATATTGGAAGTTTGTCAATTACTTTCTTCTGTGTCCTGAGGAATATCTAGCAGACTCATTCATAAAGTAGGAATCCTGAAGGACCATCTCCCACTTTTAGGCAAGTTCAGCAGTCATTTTCTGCTGGTTCTGCAGGTCCAATTCATCAAACAGTTCAGACAAGAGCAGTTTCTTAACCAAATGGCTAACCTATGGGATTCTTGGATGCCCATCTCCCTCTTGAAATAATTGGTGCTGTCAGGAGATGTGTCTCATTGTCATGATAAGTCCTAAATTCTTAAAACATTTCAAATGCCATATTCTGTAGTCTTTAAAAGGTTTGAAGAATATACTCCATATAGCCACAGTGGTTAGGTATAGAGCAAGGCACTGGGGAGGAGGATGAATCTCCCTATGAAGGGGAAATACAATAGACATTTATGGAAGAAATAGGAGTGGGTTATAATGGGAGGATAAACCATGGAGGGAGAGAGGAGAGGGGACAAAGCAAAGGCATACAGGGAGGGACAACTAAAACTAAGGGCATTCTGAGTGAGTAGTATAGATACCTAATACAACAGAATCTTCCTGAAATATATGCATACATAAAGGTGATCTAAATGAAACTGCCAAATAACAGTGGAGACAAAGCCCCATCTGGACATTTCTTAACCAAGTGAAGCTTCCAGTATTGAGAATAGGTTACATCTAGTTGAGTTCTTGGCCGAAAGGATCCTATAGACACCCACAAATAACTCAAGCTATTTCCAAGGCTACTGGTGGCTCTCCAGAAACTGATGGGTAGGCTCTATTGCCGAAGACAACACCAATATAACTCACAGAACATGGATAAGTTGAGCTGGTGCCTACCTTGAGTCCATCTCTATGGACTAGTGCTCACAGAACTGGAAGAGGCATTCTGCACACTGCCTATGGTGAGAGGTAAACATCAACCCAGCTACAAACCCTTCTATCTACAACGGTGACCTGCCTGCAAGATGCGCTGGTGCAATAGTGGCACAAAGCTTGTGGGAGTAACCAACCAATATCTGATTTGACTTAAGACCCACTCCTTAAGATGGGTATCCATACCCAATATTGCTTGGATGGCCAATAACCTGAGAGTAGACAGGCTAAGGAGCTAGGGAAACATCAAATACTACTGTTCTGCAGAGGAACATAGCAATAAGATGATCCCTAATGACATTCTTTTATACTCAGAACCGTGCCTTGCTCACTCATCATCAGAGATGCTCCCTTCTGCAGTAGATGGGAATGAACACAGACACCCACAGTAAGACAATATGCAAAGAATGAAAGTGCTTGGGACACTCAATCGTAAAAGGAAATGTCTCCTCCAAATTCCTCCCCTCGAGGAACCCTGCAGATAAGGAGGTAGAACAAGGTAAGAGCCACAGGGGATGAAGGACACAAAAGGATCAAGGCCTTCTAGACACAACAGTGCTGACAAACATATGAGCTCACAGAAACTATGTACAGGGCCTGTACAGGTGTACAGCAGATGGGGTCCTGGAGCTTAAAGGAGAAATGCACGCATGGCCCTGTCTCTATTCTGAACCCAGAAGTTATCTCCAGTTGATAGCTACTCGCAAATGAAAAGTTAGTTTTCTTCCAGGAAGTCTCACTTAGGGAAACAAACCACTTTTAAGGGTAGGCTCTGTGTCTAGCAGTAGACGGCCAAAGAAAACAAACCCACTGACAATGGCATTTTTGGAGGTTCTTTGTCTCATAATGTTGTCAGGGCTTTTTTTGGTCTTACAGATCCTTCAGGTATATTTTATGGTTTCTGGCTTTGTGTTTTTATGAAATTCCTGTGTGTCTCTGCATCTATATGTGCTTCCTGTGCTTTTTATTAGACTCTTTTTGTTTGTTTGTTTGCTTGTTTGTTTGGTTGGTTCTATTTCAGTTTGTTTGGTTTTGTTTCATCTTATCATCTTCTCTTTTATTATTATTCTTTAGATGCATATTTGTTTGTTTTTCTTCTTCTCTCATACATTACATCACTACTGAAGTTTCCCATCTCTCCATCCGTGTGTGTGTGTGTGTGTGTGTGTGTGTGTGTGTGTACCATCTGTCTGGTTGGTTTTTAAAGAGAGACAGAAAGGAGGGTGTGGGTCTAGATGGGAGGAGGAAGGAGGAGGAACTGAGAGGAGCAGGGGGAGTCAAAACCATAATCAGAATATACAGCCTGAAAGAAGTCTATTTTCAGCAATTACCTTAGGAGGTAATATCAATTAAGCAGACATGCAGATTAATCTCTGCTCTTCCAATACTCATGATCCAGGACATGCAATAAAACGAACCAACCAAGAAATTGCCTCCCAGTTGTTGGAGAAATGAAGCTCCAGCTCTACAGATCCCAGCTCTACCTGCTGAGTTACAGGGTTTTAGGAAGCGTTGCCTGTATACTTCACCTCTTCTTGTGAAGCTGCGTAGCCACAGCACTAACAAAACTAAACAACAGCCAAGTGTGTTCTGTGCAGGCATTGCGAGAGGACAGGTGCTAGCGTGGGAAAAGAAACATGAGCAGCTCAGAGGAACTATTTTTGAGACACACACGTTCATGTCTATTTAATCTGGGAGCAGTTCAGAGACCGACAGTCCCTACGTTTAAACCCTCAGGGTTAGGCCTTAAGAGAATGCTGCTTTCTCAGGGACATTTTTTTTTTGGTTGTTTTGTTTTAAATTGTGCTACATTTAATTATCCAAATGTTTTATACTTAAAACCATTTTTTAAACCTAAAACTACCTAGCACTCTTTAGTCCATTTAGAAAAGATCTGTTGCCTGGCAATCTTGTCTACTTCCCCTACCCAGGAGGATAGCTATATGTTTTTCTTTGGGTTCACCTTCTTATTTAGCTTCTTTAGGATATCAAAAT
>NC_022012.1:65417924-65421223 GCF_000317375.1 Microtus ochrogaster
GGGGGAGGACTTTGGACTTTCCACAGAGCAGGGAACCCTGACTGCTCTTCAGACTTGAGAGGGAGGGGGAGAAGAGTGGGGGGAGGGCGGGAGGAGTGGGAGGCTGGGAGGAGGCAGAATTTTTTTTCTCAATAAAAAAAAGAAAGAAAAGATCTGTTTCATTATTTTTAAATCACGTATGTGGTGGGGGGCGGGCATAAGTACTTGAGTGCAGTACCCATGGAAGCCTGAAGAGGCGCCAGACCTCCTGCAGCTGGCCTTACAGGGCTTTGAAGCCTACAGATATGGGTGCTCGAACCAAACCTAGGTCCTCTGGATGAGCAGCAATTGCTCTCAAAACCTGAGCCATCGGTCCAGCCCTATGTCCATTCTTAAACCAAACAAATACTTACTTGAGAAGTTGCTGTGCAATTGTTGGATTGGGCTGCACAGAACAGGGAAAGGGGATAAACAAACTCTCAGCTCTCAGTGTCCTTATTACTGAGTCACCCAGTGGTTAACTTTAAGTAAGCCTTTGTGTTGTTGGCAAAGCAGTTGTTTTTGTGTGTGTGAATTGAATAAGCCCATTTCAGTGTTGAGTCATATATTTTTCTCATTTCCTAGGACGATATGGAAAACAACTTGCCTAATATATTTGCTTAGGTTAACACATGGAAAATATGAAATTCGTCTATGTAAGAATAAATCTCTGGTTCATGTTGGGATGGACTCCCTACTCCCGTGAGCTCCTCTGCCCACACCATAGTGTGGTCAGCACCATGTGAGCACTGTTTCCCTCAACTCCACAATTTAGGGTGAAATAAACTAACTATAAAATAAAACAGAATAAATTGCAGTCCATAAGCATATCCTTAGGAATCACACATGTCTACAGAGTCCTGACATATATATATATGCTGGCTTTCTTTTTGACAATGCGCAGTAAAACAGCACCCACTAACATTGTCTTGTGCTACTGGATCACGTGACCACAATGCCCTGTCACAGTGAGATTCTGTTCTCACCTTTCATTTCACCCCAGTGTTTTGAAACAGTGTCTCTTGTAACTCAGGCTGCCCTTCAGCTATCTCTGTAGCTGAGGCTGACTGAACTTCTGATGATCCCCCTGCCTCCACCTCCCAAGAGCTGGGATTACAAGAGTTCAGTAATCTTTGGCCACTGTACTATACTGAGCTCCCACTGCTGCCTTAAAACCCTGCTGTGGGGGCTGGGTAAATAACTCAGGTGTTCCGAGTACGTACTGCTCTTGCAGAGGACCCAAGTTCTAGTCCCAGCACCTACACTGGACTGCTCAACATAGCCTGCAATTTAGTTCCTAGAGATCTAATGCCTTCTTCTGGACTCTCTGGGAACCTGCACTTTCATGCATATACCCATACACACATATACCCATACACACATATACTCATATACACATATGCACATATACCCATCTACCCATACACACACATATACATATATAGTCATATACACATATAGACATAAACCCATCTACACATACACACATATATACATACACACATATACTCATATAGACATATACATATACGTACATATAACCATCTACCCATACATAAATATACACATATACCCATATACACATACACACATATACTCATATAGACATATACACACATATACCCATCTAACCATACACACACACATATATATACATATACCCATATACACACATATATCCATAGACACATACATACATATACACATATATACATACACACATATACACATACACACATATATCCATAGACACATACATACATATACACATATACCCATATGCACATATATACATACACACATATACGCATACTTTTAAAAAGTAATAGAAATATTGAAAAACATCCCGACACAAAGGCTATCCCATGTGCCTTTGTTTCAGATCCTTTCTGTCAGTTAACAAGCCAAGTCATTCACCATGTGAGCACTCTCTTGTCACTTTAATACTCCAGCTTTGCCTTACTGTAGCTTACTTTTGTCTAAGTGTGCCATGCTAATCTCCTGGAATAACTTCCTTGTCTTGGTTCCAAGTTTCATTTTCTGCCAGCTCAATGCCTCCCTTATTAGTTCTCACTCTTTTTCTCTTCAACTGGCCTCTCTTCTCCCTGACCACTTACTTGTCTTTGTTTGCATTTGCTTTAAAAGACTTAATTGCATACCCTCTGTGTGCTGGAGGCTTTGCCGCCCTGAAGGGCTTTCCACAAGAGAGACTGTCACACACCACCAGGAGTTTGCCCGTGTCTGAAGAGACAGGTGCCCTGAATGTTTCTGAGGGCCCAGATACCATGTTTAAGCAAATCCAGTTGCCCGTGTGGAGACAACTAAGGCATGGTGGTAGTTGGCGTAGAAGGAGCTTGCACAAGTGGAATCTCTCATACCTGCTGAGAATCAGTTCCACCTTGTCTGCTGTAACCAAGTCAGTGTCCCCAGCAGCTAGAAATCCAGCACGCGTGATCTCCTACAGTAGGGTTCCCACTGAGGAAGGCATCTCTCCTGGAGTTGCTGGGAGCTAGTCTCTCAGCCCTCGGCTCTTCCTCCACAAATACGTTTTCCCTAGGCTCAGCTGTCCCTTAGCCTTGACTCCGACATTGCATGGGGTTTCCCCCCTCTCAGTTCCACACAAAACAGTTATGAATGTGAATCCACTGCCATTGAGTCCATCCCTTCTTCTCTGAGAGATGGCAGAGGCCAGCGGGCCACCTACCGGGAAGCAATTCTGTGTAGAGTCCTAAACTGTGATTCTGGTGTTTTGTGTGTGTGTGTGCACTCGATGGCTGGGACCAGGCTCCTTGGAAGCCTTTGAGCCCATCTCCTGCACTGAATGCTTCTACCTACACCTTCTACCTAGCAGGGTGCTTGGGGAAGGGTGGGCAGTGTGGAGATACAGGATTGTAACACAAATAAATGAACGTTGTCTTACTTAAATCCCTGATTGTGTTTGTCCCTGTGAGTGTTTGTCCCTTTGTACGCATACACTTGCCTGTGGAGGCCAGAGGACAACCTCAGCTGTCACTCCTCAGGTGCCATAAACCTGTTTCCTTGACATCAGGTCTCTTGCTGACACAGAGTTCACTGATAGGCTAATCTGGCTGAGGGTCTAACCCTAAGGTTCTGCTTGTCTCTGCCTCCCCCAAAGTTAGTTACAGGTTACAGGTGCTTTTGCTACAAGGGTCTTTTAAAACTTCACTTCTCTTCTCTTCTCTTCTCTTCTCTTCTCTTCTCTTCTCTTCTCTTCTCTTCTCTTCTCTTCTCTTCTCTTCTCTTCTCTTCTCCTCTCCTCT
>NC_022012.1:65421348-65432751 GCF_000317375.1 Microtus ochrogaster
TCTCTCTCTCTCTCTCCATACATGTGAAGTCAGAGAACGGCTTATGGGAGTTGGCTCTCTCCTTCCACCAAGCGGGTCCTGGAGATTGAACACAGGTTCTCCATCTTGACAGCACGCAGCATCTTTATCTTTACCTGTCCCTTCTTACTTCAGTGGGTGTTCTGTCATAGGCCAGACAGCTTTCTTTCCTTTTTATTTTCCTCATGCCCTCCCTTTAGGAAAAGAATGTCCCTGGCCTTGGCTCATCCCATCGTCCCTTCTCTGAGCACATATCCATACTTCAATTGACTTTTCCTGTCTTTCTCAGTCACCAGGAAACCTTTATAGATCTGTCATCCATGTTTACTAAATCCCAACTATCACTTGGACACTGGACTGGGGCGTTTCCACCTTTCCTAATTCATCCGCATACCTGCCCTTTAGTATTTACTCTCAGGGGAAAGACAGCTGGGCGAAGCTGAGTTCCCTGGTGAGGAATAATTATATCCTATGTCTGTCTGACGTCAAGACCCATCTCACTTCTCAAAGGGCTTGAGAGTGAGGGTTGAGACAGCATCATCTCCTGCTTAATCCACACGAGCAAGCCTGTGTTCCAAAGAAAAGGAAACAATGCAAAACAAATACAACTTAAGCTCAACCACAGAGTGACTGAGGTTCAAGCCATTCTTCAGTCTGAGGGTGTATCTACAAAGAGATTTTGTTTCTTCATCTACAAAACCTATTATTTACGCACTCAGAGTCAACAGTGTGGGCAGTGGTTCATTCAAAGTACCAGGTCTAACAAAAACAGGAGAAAGCCCGTTGAAAGGGTGATCGTGCGTCCTAAGATCGTAACTCAGAGACGAGTTCCACACAGAGCGTGGGCTCCAGTTCGGAGTCCAGGAGCTGAGGAGCACCTTCAGGGCCGAAGAAGACCCAGCACTGCACTGCTTTCTAACCTTGCCCAGCCTCTGCCCATTCCAAAGCAGTCCCCGGAAAGTAGAACCCCCTTGCCCTCCTCTGCTAGGTTCCTACTGACCAAAGAAGTCATTCTAGAGCAACAGCCACAAATTCTGTCCCTGGGGCATAAATAAATGCTCAACTCCTGGAGTTCACGGGCCAATGAGGGCCTAAGAGGCCTCCAATCGATCCAACCCATTTTAACTAGCGAGAAACTACCTAGTAATAGCTCGTTTGTATTTCTTGGGGGAGGGACAACAGAAACCCTTATTTCATTCTCCACAATAATCAGAGGGCACGCGGCTAGGGCAGCACCATCTCCCAGCTGCTGGTTACATCAAAGGCTTGAAGCACAAATTCAATTTTATGATGTTAATCTTGGCCTGCCACTCAGAAATTTTCTCTGAGGGACATGATTTTTTTTTCCTCTGGATTTCATTTTAAGAATGATTTTTTTTTCATCCTCAATCAATAAAGATATGTTTTCATCAAAAGACTCCATCTTGGCAGAATTCAATTGGCTACCTCAATCCCTTTTGGTGACACGGTATTAATTAAAATAGTTTGTGTTGCACCTCGGCTGGCAAAAGAGGCAGTGAAAAAAAGCAGCTACTCAGAACACATGTTCTAAACACGGCAACACAGAGGCCAGAAAATAATTTGCTCCTTTTCCAGGTGACAGACATTAGCAATTCAAGGGTCATTCCAACTCCCTTTCTGTCGCTGGGAAAAAGAAGGAAAAGAAGAAAAAGAGACTGCAGCTCTCTCTGTCAGTTTTGTTCAATAGAAAACCTAAGTGCAGGTAAACAGAATTTTCCAAATCCTGCCCTTCTGGGACCACAGGACCAGTAATTACCTCTGCACCCAGGGTGCGGTGGGGTGGTCAGAGTCAGTTTCTCTTAGGCTAAATGAGAAGAACACAATGATTAAGGAAGTTCCTTCTCGGCTTTGAAATAAAGATTACCATTGAATATGCTGTGTTTCTCAAAAGCAGGCATAGAGAATTATTTAAAGTTTCCTCAGCTAAAAGAGGAGACCACTACAAAGTGTGTCACAAAAAGCAAAACATTTTGGATTCGATAGTCATGTAGAAAATGGGTATTGACTGACCCCAATACACCCTTAGGTAGCTCCTGACTCAGTAGTCTATCAAACACTGAGGTGAAGCGTCCCTCTTCTGAGGTGCCTGCAGATCATGAAACCTGTGTACCCCAAGGGATAAAAGGGCTGCAGCCTGGTTACCATAAGACACACAGAGAGCCAGAAATAGGGTGTATTTGGATAGCCTGAATGGGGAATGAGGAGGATTATTGGTGTGTGTATGGGGGGGAGGGAATCAAATATTGAATTTATATCCAAATTTGAGAGACACTGTGGAACAATCTAATAAAATAGTTCATGACTGATCTAAGCCCCCCTTCTTAATCCTGAACTCATCCATCTGCTGTAATCCTTGATAGCCTAAGGATAGACCTTCATCTGCAAGTGTTTAGAGAAAACTGTTTTAGATGAGACTTTCTTTGGTATTAAAAAAAAGATAAAAAGCATCAAGTTGAAGGAAAACCTGTCCAGTCACAATAGATATTTAGTGAAATCTGGTCTCAATGAAAAACCCCGCCTCAAAATGTAAGGTGAGGAGAGAAAGATAAAGACACCCAGTGTTGATTTCCGGGCTTTGCACACATGCGCACGCATTTGCAAGGGCACCACATGCACACCTGTATGCACACGATCACATCCACATACCTGTATGTGCACCACACACACAAAACAAACATTTTCCGTGGGCTCAGCATCACCTTAGCATTCTGTTCAAATGAAGATTCCTGAGTGTCCCACTGGATGGAGCCTCTCAGGAAGAGTCCAGGAATCAGAATCTAGACTCGGGTTCCAAGGACATTTATACACGTAAGCTGAGCAGTTTGACTCAGTCTTGGCTTGATTCTGTCTGGACCTTATGTATATCATCAGCACAATGAACAAATGTTCAAGTTAACTGATCAAATCAAAGAAGATGAACAAAGCAAACAAATGCTCCAAAAGAATAATTTTTACCTAATTTCTTATGCCAGATAGTCCTGGTCTGGTGAGAATGGAAACCCAGCCTGATCGAGGATTTTAGGAACTGACAGGGCTGGTCTGAACCCTGCAGAACAATTTTTCTCAGAAATGAACAAAACCTAAAGTAATTAAATTCCTTTTTCTCTCTCGTGGTACCTACACAGTAGGTATCATTTCCCATGCCTTGCGGGGCATTGCAACAAAACTCTTTAATTTGAAATCATGTAGTCAGTCATAAGAGCAGGAAGAGGCAACTCTGGGTGTTCATTTATTCAGCCAACTTGGACAAAGCTTGGGAGATGGGGGACTAAGGCATGCATACTCGAGCTAGAATTTAAAGGAAAAGACTTTTGTACTTAAAAGGATTTGGAAAGCTAACAATACTAAAGAGAAGTCAAGAGGGTAAAATTCCATAAGAATTCCCTCTGAAAATGTTCAGTTATCATTTTTAAGAATGAATAATGAATTCATTATTTCATCCTAAATAATGAATCTATTTTCTTATCAAAACCTCTTTCTTGACATTGCCCCTCCCCAACATTCACTTCAATAGCTCAGAAGGAAGTGGTGGGCGGGTTTGGACTAGAGACACCATAGACTCACATGGGAATGCAGATACTTTTTCTGGCAAGCGAACACACGCAGAGCGGGAGGACCTTCTTCCCAACTCAGACTTGGAGAACAGGGGCAGGAGCAAGAGCAGTAAATACAGTTTTAAACTTTATTCCAAACTATACCAGCTAAGTCGTTTAGTAATCGATATTTAAAATACATTTTTACATAGATGTATATGTGTGTATATGCATGCCATAAGTGTACGAGGGCCCCTGAAGGCTTGAGGAGAGTGTGGAATCCTCTGGAGCTGGAGTTGGAGGCAGTTATAGACTGACTTGGGTGCTGGGAACTGAACTCTGATCCTTTGGAAGAGCTGAGCCATCCGTCCAGTCTGTGTTGGTCTGCTTGTTACGATATGCATGACGGAGAGTCATAAGTTGCATCTGGACAGAAGTGTGGACTAATGTTTCACTGTGTCTAACCAGGGCAAGTGCTCTAGGGCGGGACACTGAGTCATGACACTTCACCCCCACAGAAAAGCCCTGTGTGCATAACTTAGTCTTCCTAGAGCCTCCCGAAGGCAACACCCTTACAGGAGAGATTCCGACGTCGTCGCGAGACTTCCCAATTTGCATTTGAGGACAGCAAAATCCAGAGGTGTAATAATAGCTGTAGACAACTTAGGAAATGCTTGGAAGTCAGAGAGTGTATGGCTTAGCTGTGAAGAAGTATGAGAGAGGAGGCATGCTTCCCTGTTCTCCATCTTCCCTACACAGGCCAGTGTGTGGATATTCATCCCGAGAGTGTGACCATGAGGTGTACACCAGAGCAAAGGGCAGGTGGGGAAAATAGCTGGGCTGTGGCTATGCATTCTACTCTGCTATGAAGCCATCTAAAATCACATCTGCTCCCTGGGCTCAACTCACCTCTAGCTCACGGGCAACACGTTCACCAACTGTGAACTAGGACTCCATCCTGGGCTTGCTTAGATGTTGATCATACACGTGTGGGACTTGATAATTATTTTGAGACAAATTTTACCTTAATAAAAGTTTCCTTTTATTAAGACAAGTTATGGTGACAAAAGCATCAGAAGTTCAAAGACACCCCCAGCAGCATAGAGACTTTGAAGTAAGAGTTGGCTACATGAGACCTTGTATCAAAACAAAACAAAAAACAACAATAAATCTCCAGGAATGAAAAATATCATGAGAAAAAGAACACTGAAGAAATTGTTTCCGTTTTTTGAATGACAATTAATTGCAGATTCTGTATGGTTTGTGTTATAGCCTTCACCAATCTATAAAACATCTTAGGGAATATTATTCTCTCCAGCCAGGAGGAAATGAGACGAAATGAGACATGGAGAGTAAAAGTAATTAGTCTGAGGTCCCACCGTCCTAAGCCCCATGCCCTTTGTCACCTGCAGAGATGTCCAGCATACCGGAACACCTTCTGGAACCAAGAGGAAAGTCCACAGTCCGAATTCTGCAGAGCAGTGATTCCCAGCACAGGACACGTGCGTGCTAAGAAGAGATCAAATACCCTTCCCGACAGTCTTTATTCTGAAAATTAAGGGAAAACAGAGAAAACACACCCCCTACACACACACACACACACACACACACACACACACACACACGGTAAAGACTTTTAAAAACCCTAGAGTCAATATAGGAAGGGACTTAATGGGACTTCAAGATTGAACACAGTTCAGTTCTTTCCACCTGGTTCCCACCATAACCTCTGATTCTGCTTAATGGAGAGCAAGGTCCAGAAACCTTAACAACCGGGGAAAATAAAACATGCATTTAAAACAATGAGCCAGAGAAGCACCACCCACTTACAATGGGCAGACAGAGCGGTTACGGGGACCGCTGTGAGAGTTTATAAGTAACAGAAATAAGCAAATTGTAAAGATCTGGGATATTGGAGCACAGCCGTCTTGAAACCTTGGGATGTCCTGATACAATACTTTCAAGGTGCCTCAAGAACTCTTTCTCAGGGAGATTCTGCATGAGGACCCCAGATTTCTCATGTCCCCCTTGGGTAGAGGCAGTAGAAGAGCCTTTACATGTGGAGAAGCCTGGCAGCAAACATTGTCTTGAGAAAGAAGGTCCAATCTACAAATATCTACCTCCCCCCAAAGAAGCCGCAATATTGCCTCCACACAGACAATCAATTTCTGTGGTTTTTAATATCAGTCTCCTTTTAGAGCATCACGTGGAGGGCCACTTCCTTTCTCCTTTAGTGTACTCTTTACAGAGTTAGAGGCTATTAGCATTGGAGGAACTAAAAGAAAGGAAGGAACTAATGGTGTAAAAAAAAAAAAAGAATGGAAAAAAGAAGATAAAGAACTCCAAGTACCTGTAAGGACTTGCTAGAAAATGTGTTTACTTTCTTCTCCCCTGGTGCTTGAGATTTCTGGAAGGTAGGCAGAGGGACTTGCTGACGCCCACCCCTTTTGGAGGAGTTATCAACTGCTGACGACTTCTGGGTCAGAAAGAGGTAGTTTTAAGGGTGTGGCCCCTGCTGGACCCACGCTTCAGTGGATGGCCCCAACACATATGCGTGTGTATCTGGGCAGCACAAATTGTACTTTGTGGATTGTTTTTTAAAAAATGAAGACTAGAGGCTGGGAAGAGGAGTGGAAAAGTGGGGTGGATTTGGGTGGGGTCAGGGGAAGGGATGGGAGTGAATATGTATTATATAATATATAATTATGCATATGTGAAATTCCCAAAGAATTAAATATGTGTAGAAAAATACAATTTAAAGGTGTGGGGATGTGGGGAGAGTTAAAGAGGACAGAGCAAGTGAAAACCTTGTATGTGAACAGAGTCAGGGGCAGAAGCCAGATAGAAAAGGGAGGTGAAAGATTCTAAATATTTGCATGAATTGAAAAATATTTCCCAAACTGACCTAGTGTCCAATGTCTGACCTTGAACTCCTTGGACAGACGACCTCCAGGAGGAGGAAGAAAAGGTTTAAGGCAGAGCCAGGCTCTGTGCAGACCATTGTTAACTGTACACAAAGAGCTGGAAGGAAGGAAGGCTGTTGGACGGGATTGACTGCCCTGGAGCGTGCGCGTCTTGCTTTCAGGTCACCTTACCGAGATTTCCTTAAAACAGGCAAGCCCCTGCCACCCCGTATGATTCCGCCTCTCCCCAGTCAAACTCACAAGAGATGGATCTTGACTGAGCAGATCTTCTTTAGAGCGGTCTCTGCCACAGGTGAGAGCTATCTTTATCCCTCGCTGCCTTCAGCTGTCACAGCCAGCAGAAGCTCACCTCCACCGGTCGTTGTCCTCGCCACGGAACTAGCTGTAAAGTCCTAGAAACTTTCTCCACCGGAAAGGTAAGTGTCCCAAAGCATCCAGGAGCAGGTTCCCAGTAAAACCCAACCAAGGTGGGGGCGGCTAAAGGCAGCTGTCCCCTGGCCCACCCAACAGATGCTCAGATTTCCAGAGAGGGAGGAGCCGGAGTAACGCCAAACCCGCAGGTGACAAGGGCAGGGCTGGGAGGTTTCAGGTCGGACCCGCCTCCACCTGCCTGCCCCGCCCAGGCCGGCGCTGACCCAGCTAGCTCCGGTCCTGCCTGCTTCCCACTGCCCTCTCTCAGGAAGTGAACTCCCTGCCGCTGACCAGGGCCAGTCCTTCCAGGGACTCTGCCGCTGAAACCTAAGGAGTACAGGTGTCAGAACACCAAGAACTTCGGTAAGGGGTGGGGGGTTCCTCGGAGAGGGCCTGCTGTGAGACTGGAGTGCTGGGTTGCACTATTTAGACTGTTAAAGCGCTGACCTCACAAATGTGGGGTCCTTAACGCAGTAAAAATGTCTAGCTTAGAGGCACACTTATAATCCCTATTCTGAGGAGGTGCAGACAAGCCAATTACTGCGGCCAGCAGCCTGGCTGAATCCCTGAACTGCAGGTTATGAGAGACCTTGTCAAAAAATTACCTAAGGTTGTTGTCTAGCTTACACACACACACACACACACACACACACACACACACACACACACACACACACACACACACACACACACACACACACGGAAGAATGGCAGCCAATGGGGGAGAGAGAGAAAGTAAAATTCAAGTCTCCTAACTAGCATCTCTCTGAGCCTGGGCTGTGAGTGGTCAAGCGCTTTGATTCACTGAATGGGTTGGAGAAATGGGAGGGGCTCAGTTTTTTCACCCTTCAAACCATGAGGTCAAGGCATTAGGAGACCCCTAGAAAGAGGAGGGCAGTAATTTTATCCCCCCACCCCCTTCTCAATAATGCTAGTTCTCCGGTCGGCACTGGATAGGGTGTCCTGCTTAGGAGGACTGGTTCCAAGGTTGTAGGAAAAGCCTTTATCTTCCTGTCTCAGAATTGTATTCTCTGTGTCTTACTGGTTTCCTATTCTGAGTCCAGTCAGAGGCTCAGTTCCCCTCCCAGGCAACGCCGTCCCACAATCTACCCACAGAATTCCTCCTTTGGTATAACAACGGTTACCACAGCTTACTGTCACTGCCACACTGTGGCCCTGGAAAAGATGGGACCTGGAGCCCACAGTAGATACTTCAAACCTTGCTGAAGAAAGTCATGCATGTAGCCAGTCACTCACTGCTAAGGCCCCAGCCTCCTCTCCCCAGAGCCTCAATAACCTCCCATCATTAGTTCTGACTGCTAAGTATACATCAAAGTTAGGAATTCCACATGCCCTTCAGCCCTGAGCCTCTCTTCAACCTTCCGGGCAGAGCCCTCAGCTCTAGTTTTCATGGAGGCTCTGGCATGTGGGAAGAACTTGGGGCTTAGTTGCTGTAGTAAGAGGCCTGGCATAGTAATTTAGGGTTTCACACAATATCCTCTTCTGGGTCTTACTCCATTAAGTCTAGTGCCTAAGGTCGTGATATTGTCAGAACCAACAAGATAGGGTCCAGAAATGAAAAACTTTCGAACTGAAGAAAGTATTGTAAGAATATAGCTTATAGATCAGGTGGCGGTGATGTCTGCTTTTAATCCCAGCACTCGGGAGGCAGAGGCAGGAGCATCTCTGTGAGTTAAAAAACCAGTCAGGTCTACAGAGCTAGTTCCAGGGCAGCCACGGCTACACATAAAAATCCTGACTTTAAAACAAACAAACAAACAACAACAACAAACACCCTCCATTTGAAACAAGATCTCCTTCAGTACCACAGTCTGGCCTCAAACTCAATTGGCCCCCCCCAGCCCCATCCGAGAGCTGGAATTACAGGCTTGCACCACCACCAAGCCCAGTCTGTTTAGTAGTGTTTGTACTAGTGTACCAGTGACAGTATCGGATTTTTCTGAACCCTGTGACCCTGAAAGGCAGCAGCAAAGGGTAAAGAAATATGTATAACTGTGTTTCAGCTAGAGCTTGCAGGGAGCCCCGTCCCAAAAGGTGTGAGGAAATGTTGGTGAGGTCATTCTTGTTTGTCCATGAACAGGCTGGCCAAGGGCTCTCCAAAACACCTGTCATAAATGGGTGACTGGACATTTGTACCGACTGACCAATTTTGGAATACAACTTACTACATTCACTGTATTCTCTCTCTCTCTCTCTCTCTCTCTCTCTCTCTCTCTCTCTCTCTCTCTCTCTCTCTCTCTCTCTCTTCTGTGCCGTTGAGCTTTGAGCACACTCAGCGCAAACCTTCTCCCAACCCTATTCCCAGCCACTCTGGGAATAAGCTTCTCTTTCGTCTCCTGTTCTCACCATTTCTCCACATCCTACCCCCCCCCCCAACACACAGAAGAGACCTTTCTTGTTAAACATTTCAGAGGTTGGTGGATTTCGGGGTCAAATTTTTCTCACTAGTTAGCAACCAACAGAACAATCTGTCTCATTTACTACATACATACTTCCTCTACATCCACCTATCTGGTTAGTGGGCTCAAAGCAGTTCCCAGGCCTGATTTGTGAGAGAAAAGTTCTCCATCCCAACTCCTTTATGAAAGCCTCAGGTATGAATAAGGCTATTTGATCATGCCCCAGGCTATCTGATAGTCTCTGCTCAGGACACTGTTGCTACTGTGTTTCTAGCCATAGGGCACTCTCTTCTCTTTTCTCCTGCCTTCTGGTTCCATGTTCAAGATACTATAACTAAATAGCAGATCCGTGAATTCTGAACCACAAACCACGTTATAAACAATGCTATTTCTCCCTCATATAGACAACATTTCAAGATTTCCCCGAATTCTCTGAGAAACACTGAGTGTTATATTTTACATAAATACATTGTACTACATTTACCAAGTAGTCAGGTGGTCAGGATTGGCCCCAAGCATTTTTTCCTGCTGAGCCATCTCACTGGTCTGAGTGTAAGTTGATTTTCTAAAAGCCAATGCTTTTAGAAATACACAGACAAGGAAGGAGAGAAAATATATCCCAAATTATGCCAACCAGAAATAGCCATGTTTAGCTGCACATATTGTAATGTTTTCTGCTTCTCTCTTTGCAAAAGCATCTTTCCACATGATTGAAGTATTGCTCAGGTGTAGTTTATTTTCTTTCCATTGGTACATGAAGGATGAGGCTGACAAAGATCTCCCGGGTTGTTATCCTTCATAACTCCTAAACAGATAGATTGTAGTATGACTGCTTCCTACTTACTGGGTCTTTGCTTCTAGTTTTTTTTTTTAAGGTAAAATATGCTGTGTTGGATATTTTCTTAGAAGAGATTTCAGCAACAGTATTGCTAAGTCAAGATGATCACCAGTTGATGTTGCTTTGTCTCCCCATTCATCTTTCTTGGTGTATTTGTGGAATCTTCTCCTTCTCAGCCTGGGGATTGAAGATGTTTCATAATATAATATGATAAATGACAATTAACTACCCCAAAAAGGGAGTTTTATCAGCCCCCTAACTCCCTCCTTAATGATAACTTTGAAATTATTATTTGAAAATGTATTATTGTTTGTGTATGATTGTTTCAACTGCATGCATGTCTGTGCATCCCATGTGTACAGTGCCTGTAGAAACTAGAAGGGGTTATTGGATCCTCTGTGACTGGAGTTAACAGACTTCTATGAGCTGTCATGTGAATGCTGGGAACTAAACCTCTGAAAGAACAACCCGTGTGCTTAATTTCTGGGATGTCTCTCCGACCCCAATAATTTATTTTCTTTTAAAGTTGAAATTAAATGCCAGAGAACTTTTATGCTACCTGTTTGCCCCTCCCACATGTTAAGTTTGTGTCTGTTTTTATTTTGGGAGTGTCTCAGTCCCGGAGTGTTCTTTCCTCTCACTCTCAAGATATCAGGGTCACACGTGTGTGCCTCCAAGCATGGGTCTGAACGCAGTTCTCTTCTTAAGAAGTACCCTGAGTTACAAAGATACCTCCTTCCCTCCCACTCCGTCAACGAGGTTAGCAAGATTATAATGCTTTATTTTATAATCCACTCATACCAAAATTATTGGATGCTGGAAAGTGAGCTCAGGGACAAGTATTTTAGAGGAGCTTAAGTGTGTTACTTTGATGGTAAGATACTATCAGGTGTGAACTCTTATCTTTAAGCTCTGGAAGATTTTTGCACAATTAAATATATCTGGGTAAGTGGTAATATTATTTCTGGTGTATTATAAATATAGAAGTGCCTGGAAATATTGCTCAAGGAAGTAATTTTGGCCAGTTTTTGAAAAACTATAACATAATGGCTTAGTATGTGTCCAAAGATTCCTTGGCTGTTTTTCAGGAGAGTCTGAACCCCTCCTTTCCTTTGAGTCTGGAATATATTTACTGTTTTCCTTTTCTTTAAGACTATTTATTTATTTATTTATTTATTTATTTATTTATTTATTTATTTATTTATTTGTGTGTGTGTGTGTGTGTGTGTGTGTGTGTG
>NC_022012.1:65432851-65436900 GCF_000317375.1 Microtus ochrogaster
TTTGTGTGTGTGTGTGTGTGTGTGTGTGTGTGTGCATTCAGGCACCTGTGGAGACAACAGGGATTGAATTCCCTCCAGATTTTAAGTAAGAGGCAGTAGTGAGCCACTATGCTGAGAATCAAACCTGGGTCCGCAGGAAGCTGACAGTGCTCTTAACCACTGAGTGGTCGCTTCCACCCTCCTATATCAACTTAATTCATTACAGGAAACAACTCTAGCAGGCAAAGGAACCAACTCTAGTTGTCTGCAGGCTGGAGTGGTGCCTAGCAATAACCAGGAACAGGTTACTGACACACGCAGAAACTTGCCTGGACCTCATATGCCCTTCAGAAATGAAACTAAGAGGCTATACACCATCTGATTCCATTTTTCTGTTATTCTGAGAAAGCAAAACTACAGTGACACAAAACAGGTTAGCGGTTGGCATAGACATGGACTAAGTGTACTCTTCTGTACTTTTAATGTGTTTCTGGTTGCATGACTTATCTGCCACCATTCTCCATGGAACTGCATTCCAAAAGAGACAAACTCCACTGTGTGTGTTGAAGAACATCTACTGCGCGTGCCTTTTGAAGAGCACCTAGAAACTGAAGGAAATTTTGTGTAACTGTGTAGAAGTAAACAGAGAGAACAGAATATGCTTCTTACCATGAAATATCAACCCAACAAAAGGGCAACTTTGAGGATGCCATGACAAGATGACACTTCACAGACAGTAGAAAACACACCTACTCTGTGCAGCCTTTATCACATGTCTTTGGAACTGTTGGCAATGTGTGTGCCTCCAGTTATACTCGGTCTGTTTGAGCAGAGCCTTCCTTGCACAAAAGCTGAAAACACTTGGAATTCAGGAAAAGTCAGATCAGTGGTCTGTGCATTCTAGCCTGCCATTAGCTAAGTAACTATAATAATGACAGGTGAGTCCTTGGTGACGTGCCAGTCACATTCACACAGAGACATGAAAATGGCTGGCATAATTCTGTTCCTACAAAAAGGCAGATAGGCCTGGAGTCTACTGTCTCTACCTCTATCTCCTCTAACCCTGTTTCTGTTCTTCCCTTCTTTCCACCCCCACCCCCAAATAATAACTGTGAGTCAGAAGACACTGTAATAATGGGATCTGACTTCTGAAGACCTACAGACATGCCTGGAAGGAGGCGCCTCCTCTTCAGGGAAGATCTACTTTGTTTGTAAAGTTTGAAGGATCCTAGGCATTGTGAACTTTTATTAACAGATTTCCACGTTAGCATTGAGACCAAGGACTGACTTTGGATCCTGGTGCCAAACAGTTGCCAGACTCTAAGATTTTATAGATCTGGGGTTCTTTAGCCTAGTGGGGGAACTGTTAGTAAGACACAGTCTTTGAAATATTTTAACATGCCTAGAGAAGCATCAAGCTCTCAACATATGAAAATGAGTAATGTATGTAGAAGAGAAATGTCTATTACTTTGAGTTATACATCTTATACACATTTATGAAATTGCCATAACATGTTCCATATAGATATATGAATTTTATATCTCAACACACAAAAAGTTCACCGTTCTAAATAAAATTACAAGTAAAACAAGGGGAAAGGAACACAAGCAGTCAGTTTTTATTTTGCCAATTATTATCATTAAGAATAAAATAAATGGGGTAGCAATATATCTCAGTGAGTAAGGGTCCTTGCCACCAATAGTCGCATGACTTTGACCTATGGGACCTGTTGTTCTTTTTAAAAATGCTGCAAGATCCCCAGCGGCAGTAGGCAGCAGAAATGCTGTAGGTCCCAAATGGTGGCGGCAGGCCATGTGGTGGCAGGCAGCGGGCTCTGGGAGCAGCCAGTTCCAGGCAGAAATGGCTGCTGGTCCCAGAGCAGCGGCCCGAGCGGTGGTGGTGGTGGGCCATGTGGCGGCAGACAGTGGGCCCCAGGCAGAGACGGCTGCTGGTTCCCGAGCAATGGCTGGTTCCAGGCAGGGAGACACGTGGCCGGTGGGCAGAAGACAGAAACATGGATAGACACGACATGCAGGGTGAGGTTGAATGTTTATTCAGGGGGTTATGGAGGAGGAGGAGTGAAGGGGGGACAGAGAGAGAGAGAGAGAGAGAGAGAGAGAGAGAGAGAGAGAGAGAGAGAGAGAGAGAGAGAGAGCGGAGAAGGGGGGAAGCAGAAAAGTGGAGAGAGAGGCAGAAGCGAAGCTACCTCTCCGAGAGGAAGATGGAAAAGAGAGCGAGCTCAGGCTGGAAGCTGAAGATCAGCCTGCCTCAGCGGATGGGGAGGGGAATGGGCGTGGCTTGTCCCTTAAAGGGACAGAAAGCACAACAGGACCCATACTGTGGAAGGAGAGAATGGACTCTAACCAGCTGTTCACTTAGCTTCATGAGCAATCTATAGCACACACCTCCCATCTACCTGCAATAAACATATTCACAAATAAATACAATTAAAACCTTTTAAAGAGTAAAATAGATGAAAAGTCTTTAAACAAAAATCAAATCACACCACATATACACTATTGTGTAGTAACGGAGTGCCAGGGGTAATGAGCAGCTTCTAAAACCTTCCAGAGAGAGAAGACAGACTAAGGGTCACCAAAAAGAGAATAGTAAGGGTCACTAACAGCAGAAGGTTATTACTGCAGCCACACAGAATGCTAGATTAGAACATTGATGACCATGTGATCTTGAAGGAAAATCAATCATCAGAATAGAATTCTATATTCAGCTAAATTACCAACCAATGATAGCAATTTTTCTTCTTAAATATTTAAGAAAATCACACACATGTTTTTCTAAGGCAATCAAGAAGGACATTTAAATTCATGAAAAATAAGACAACATACTATATAGGGAAGAGTCCCTATGAGAATATGGTACAGGGAAAACCTAGTCTGAGATGCTTGACCAAAACCAGACAGTAGCAGTCTGGAGAGGAGAGGAAGAGGGAGGCAGGAGAGCCTTCCTAGGAGAGAGAGAAAAATGACACAGTGGAATGCCTAATGTATGGGACTCAGTGCAATGCACTGAGAACTCAAAACAATACACATACGTGACAGTATTTAAAATAAAAGAACTTATAACAATGACATCTAACACATATACACAGAAATTACCAAGTTAATGCTACTTGAAATTTACTAGAAGACTGTCAGATATCTGTGGTTCTGGTTCAGGCTCTCAGACTCTTGGAAAAATCTATTGAGGGAGCATACCATACTATAATAGCTTGTAGAATTCTATGATACAAAAACTTTCTTACCAAGATCTTTTGATGCCAGATTCAAGTGAACTATGCTCTTTGGTAGGTGGGATATGTCTACCAATTCTCAGCCATGCTATTTAGGCAGATTCCTTACAGAATTAAGTCATCTTGGTGAAAAAACAAAACAAAACAACAACAACAAAAAAAAAAAAAACAAGACACTACTACTTGAGACGTGTAGTTGTGGTGACTCTAGGACAGAGTCCAAGATCTGAGAGCAGTGGCAAGAATCCTTCTGATGCTCCCAGCTCTCGGAAGTTCATGGTTTAGCCTTGTCTGCTTTGTTTTCTGTTTAAATACTTTCAGTGCCTGCCCAGTTAACTTCAGCTCTTAACTCCTCACAGCCTAGAGTTCTTGGAGGGAGTCTTAATTGAGGAATTTCCCAGATTAGATTATCTCGATTATCTTGACTAATAAGAGATATAGGAAGACCCAGCCCACTGTGGGTGGCACCATCCCAGTCTGGGACAGGAGGACTTGACTTCCAAGCAAGAGCCTGAAAGGAAGATCCTTCCATGGTTTCTGCTCCAGGTCTGTGTCTAGTCGCCACTGTCACGTCTTAGTAGTGGACTTAGACCTGGAAGGGTATGATGAATTTAGCTTTCTCCTCTCCTAAGCTGCCTTTGTTGTGCTTTCCTGTCCCTTTAAGGGACAAGCCTTTAAGGCAGGCTGATCTTCAGCTTCCGGCCTGAGCTCGCTCTCTTTTCCGTCTTCCTCTCAGAGAGGTAGCTTCGCTTCTGCCTCTCTCTCCACTTCTCTGCTTCCCCCTTCTCTGTCTCTTTCTCCTTCTCTCTCTCTCTCTCT
>NC_022012.1:65437130-65448662 GCF_000317375.1 Microtus ochrogaster
GCCGCTGCTCTGGGACCAGCAGCCATTTCTGCCTGGGACTGGCTGCTCCCAGAGCCCGCTGCCTGCCACCACATGGCCTGCCGCCACCATTTGGGACCTACAGCATTTCTGCTGCCTACTGCCGCTGGGGATCTTGGAGCATTTTTAAAAAAGAACAACAGCCTTTACGTAATGAAGTGTCAGAAAGTTTACTGTTTTATTAATGGTTGTGTACCTTGCCATGAGGAAACTGGATTCAAATATCAACCTCACGGTTCCCTGATCCTTGTTCAGCCTTACCACATTGTCTTTGTAAAGACAGACCAAGTCAACACTTTCTTCTTCGGTCCTCATATCAACACTCAGTATTTGCTATTGTCATTTGGTGCTGCACTAAGGATAGAACCCAGGGCTCAGTGCATGCTTGGTAAGCACTCTTCAACTGCCCATGTCCCAGTCCCATTTTTACTTTTTATTCTGGAATACCCTTGATAAATTACCCAGTCAGCCTTGAATTCATGATCCTCCTACCTCAGCCTCCTTAGTAGCTATTATATTAAATGTTTTGATAGGCACAGATTTGAAAAAAAAAACATTTTGAAGGGAAAAAAAATCTGCTTAACTGTGTGTGCCTACGCGCACGTGCGCATGTTTGTGCATGCACGCACACATGTGAATGTATGTTCTTGAATGGACAGTGGGACTGAAGATCCTTCAACTGCCTTTGAAGACGTTCTAAACCTATGTAAGTCAGGCTTTAAAAAAATGATGGTAGGTTATTGACTATAGCTGAGTCATTGGCCAGCTTATGATACAATATTTTAGGTGAAAGTAACATTTAGACAAATTATCTTTCTAGTACTTGATTTAAAAGTCAAATGCATTTCTTCCTCATGCTGTATAAGTTCCTACATTGAAATAAAAATGACAAAATACTACATATATATGCATACATGTATATAGATATACATATACATTATTGGTTTTTTTTTTTTTTGAGACAGGGTTTCTCTGTAGCTTTGGAGGCTGTCCTGGAACTCACTCTGTAGAACAGGCTGGCCTTGGACTCACAGAGATCCACCTTCCTCTGCCACCTGAGTTCTGGAATTAAAGATGTGTGCCACCACCACCTGGCAAGTCAATATATTTTTAAATGGTAGAATTCTGGGTCCTCATAAAGGTGAATGCTGGATAATTTGACTGTTACCTCAACAATCATCAAATACAGTTATTCCCCCTGCTCCAAATTTTTATGGGACAGAATAATTTTGGGGGACAATGCAAGAAGATGGACACCCCAGATGTAGTTATGATTGCAGTGGCTATGACCTTTTGGCTGCCGGTATGAACAATGCGGCCTTGCTTCCTTCAGTAGTAGTAGCAACTGAGGATTTTCAGAAGAAAACCTACTGCATAGATCCCAGCACTCTTTGACAAGAAAGGAAGTTAATTTCCAGAAGTTAATTATATTAATATCCCAGAAAGGGTCAAGGAGCAGAGCGTTCTGTGGATGGGCCCTAGTTTTCGATCAGTGAACCTGAGAAAATCAATTTAAGCACTCACACGGATTTATGACTGCAACAAGCCCAATGTTTTGACAGTCGCAGCAGCAGACTCTTAATTCTCTGTGCTGGTCTCACGAGAAGGGCGGGTACACAGATAAAAGAGGAAGGACCCTTTGCTCTTGACGCCACGTGGTTTTCTAAAAATTGTCTAAGACAGCATTTTGAGACAAGCCCTAGCAGTCATCCATGAGGGCTAATGTTTGTCCTTGTGACACAAACTCAAATCCCCTGGGAGATAATCCCAGCGAGGGACAGGTCTACATCAGGCTGGCTTTTGGGCAGGCCTGTGAGGGATTATTTTGATTGCCTTGACTGATATAGAGAGACCTGGCCTGAAAGTGGGTGGCACCATTCTTAATTTTGGGCTTTGGTCTGTATGGGGTAGAGAAAACTAGCTGAGCAGTGAGCCCTGGTGCATTATCCACGTCTCTGCGCGTTACTGTGGGTGTCACGTGACCAACTGCCTTGACTTACCTGCTGTGTTAGAGTGTTCCCTGGAACTGTGAGCGCAAATTAACCTTTTCTCCCCCGAGTCATTTTTGGTCAGGCACTTTTGGTTATCACATCAACAGGGCTGAGACTAGAATGCAATCCCAGAGACTTGCTTCTCTGGGTTGTCTGTCACTGCTCTCTGTCCATGAATCCGGTCTGCTCCACAGATCAGATTGACATTCCTCCATTGCCAACTTCTCAGAGCTCAAATACCCCATTGCTTCCCATTGGTCTCCTCCCATCGCCTCATCCAACTTCTCTTCTTATTTTTCGGTCTACTCAACTCTAACTTCACACCACTGAGCACGGCGAAACCCACCTTTAAAATCACTGTGAGTGCCTTCCACTCATAGCTCTGGATCCATGTTCCCCATCGGTGCCCTATGACTCACGTTTTCCAAGGCAGCAGTAGGAAGTCCCTTGCAGGTGTTACACAGGGAACTGAAATGCAAGAAGAGATAAGAATAAAAACTTGGTGCAGATTGACTTTATCAACTTGGATCAGACTTTAGGGGGTCTAATAACACTCAGGGAGTCTAAAAACAGGCAGTTTGCTTCCATTTAAGTCCAGATAATTCGGAAAAGAGTTTTCTAGCCTGATACAATTCCGCTGCACAAGGAAGCATAATTACATTGAAATGCAACTCAAGGTAGGCAACATTTCTTCAAAGAATATGGGTTCTAGAGATATACTATCTGTACTAGCTTAAGTGCCTGAGGGTCTAGCCTGGTCTCTATCGTAGAGATAGTGTAGAGGTCATTTAGGCTATTAGTCACCTTTGGTCCTGGTTGTGGGAGTCATTTAGATTACTAGCCGCCTCCTGTCTTGGTTGTAAGAGCCTGATAGGGCCTGGCCCAACAGATAACACAGATCCTCTGGAGGTTAATCACTTGCAATTCTCAGCTTTCTGGATGGAAGAACAGGTTTTCCATCTTTCACCTCCTTAGGCTGGATTTGTAAATAGATATTGTATAGATGTTGCATGGAATATCTCCTTTTCTCCATCTATCATAATTGAAAGTTTTGCTGGGTATAGTAGTCTGGGCTGATGTCTGTGACCTTATAGAGTCTGTAGCACATCTGCCCAGGCTGTTCTGGCTTTGATAGTTTTCAATGAGAAGTTAGGTTTTTAATCCTAATAGGTCTGCTTTTATGTGCAACTTGGTCTTTTCCCCTTGCAGTTTTTAATATTCTTTATTTGTTCTATATGTTTAGTGTTTTGATTTTTATGTGGGGAGGAGACTTTCTTTTCTGGTTCAATCTACTTGATGTTCTGTAAGCTTCTTGTAACTTTGTAGGTATGTCCTTCTTTAGCTTAGGAGACTTTTATTCTATGATTTTGTTGAAAATATTTTATGGGTCTTTGAACTGGTATTTCCTCATTCCTCTATTCCTATCATTCTTAGATTTTGTCTATCATCTTCATAAGGTTTGTTTTATGGTCTTTTTCCTGAACTTCAGCTAGTTGGAATATTCAAGCCTGCTGTGGTAGGGTAGCTGGGCTCTAGTAGAGACATGTTGCTCCATCTCTTATTGATTGTGTTTTTATGCTGGCATCTAGACATTTGGGTTTGGGATGATTATAGGTCTAGGTGCTGATTTCTGGTTTGTTGGTTTTGGGGTGGGTGTTTTGTTCCACAGTTTCTGGTTCCTCTGGATTTTACTGGCCTGCTCATCTGCTTTGTTCACAGGGAATGCCTATTGGTGTTGGGGGCTGGGATAGTGGGATGAGATGGAGGAAGGGAAGTTGGAGGATAAGGTCTTTGTGATCCTTTGGGCATGGGGTCAGAGATATAAGGGGGTAGGAGTGGATCTCAAGAGCAGAAGGACAGGTGTGGGTTTGCCTTCAACCTACTCTTTGCCCTCAAAGGAGTGCCCCTTAGATTAGAAGGGAACCCTGCTGGGGCCTAGTGATGGATTAAGAAACAGAGTCTTGGGGGGAGGAGTTTAGGAGGGGTTGAACTATGGGATCCACAGAAACTGTGGGTAAGGGGGAAAGGAAGGTTGCAGCTGGTCTTCTTGTTGCAGAGCTGGGGATGAGACAGGGGGATTGGGTCTAGGGGAACAGAGCGAGCACACTCATTCTTATATCTCCTCACTTAATAGAATATCAACACTTTACTTTTAGATTATGTGAATATACACTAAATGTCTCAAAACTGCATGTGTGCTTTGACCAATAATTTTATTAAGATTTTATTAAAAGCATCTGGAGAAACTTTCAGTTACAAAGATTTCAGTGTAGGATTTTTTTATGATTTATGTATTTCTTATTTTCTCTCTCTCTTTCTCTCTGTGCGTATGTATGTATGCAGATATACCTGTGTGTATGTAGAAGCCACAAGAGGTCACTGGGTTTTTTTCTCTATCACTGTCTGCCTATTTCTTTGTGGCACAGTCTCTACCTGAACATGGGGATCACCGCTCTCCTAAGTTGACATCTCGGCTAGATCAGGCACCAGTAAACCCTTGAATTCCTCTTTCTCCCGCTCCCTCAGACCTAGTGCTACAGGTATTTGCATGATGCCCAACTTGTATGGATACTGGGATTGGAACACAGGTCCTCACTGGAGAGCAAGCGCTCATAACCACTGAGCTATCTCTCTAGGACCTTAGGTGTTCTCATGATGATGAATTATTTGGTTAGGACTCTGGATCTAGGAGGTGAGTTAACATATAGAAGGGTAAATGTGGCAACACAAAACTGATACACAGGATACATTACTAAGTAAAAAGAAAGCAGATGACGCAGCAATGTGTTTGGCATGGTTCTCTCCTTTTTGAAATAATATGTAATATACACCATATCAGTAAAATACACATGTGTATAACCATATACCACGTATTCCATGGAAATTGTAACAGAGCAGTCCTGAACATGAGTGAGGCTGCTGCTCTAGGAAATAAGCTCCATTTGTCCAGAGTCTTGAGTTAGTAGTAGAAAATGTGGTTATCTCCTCGATAGCAGCGTAGAGATAAAACATATAAGATGTGGTGGTAATCATAGCTGTGTTTCTTGTCAACTTGACAGAAGCTTGAACTATTTGGGAAGAGAGAAACTCAAATGAGAAAATGTTCTCAAGAAATTTGCCTGTAGGCAAACCTGTGTGCACTTTACTGACTGCTATTGATCTGAGATGGCCCAGCTTGCTGTGGTTGGTGTCATGTGTTAGCAGTCTTGAAGTGTTTAAGAAAACAGTCTGAGCAAGCCATGGTCTCTGTTTGGGTTTCTGCCTCTGGATTCCTGCCCTGACTTTCCTGGTGATCGACTCTGACATAGATGATGGAACAAAACTTTTCCTCCCCAAGCTTCTTTTGGTACTGGTGTGCTATAACAGCAGCAGAAAACCTAACTCAGATACTGTACTTAAAAACATTAGAGAAGTGAAAGCCGGGAAACAAGGGGCTAAGGTTGTCGCTTAAGCTTCTGTGTTCTCTGCTTCTTCCTCACTTGAGGAAATGTTGTTTTTGTTAAATTAAGGAGCTGCCCCTTAAGCAAATGCTGTCCTAATTGGCAGTTGCAACTCTGCAGCTCTGAGTAGCTGTTAGGCTGCTCTGGCCTCAGCAATGCAGGAATTCTGTTCCCTCAGGCACCAGCTCTGTTACCACTGAGAAAGGGAACTTTATCTGAATCTATCCCTCTCTATAGAACTCTGCTCTCTCAGAGTGGCTGAATAGCAAGCAAGTAGCTAACTGGCACCCAACTTTTGGGGTACAAATTTACAAAAAAAGTCTTTTGCCTGAGGCTTTTTAGCCACTGGAACAGGCCAGAACTGGAACTAGAATTCCAGCTCTAGGAATTGGAACTCAAACCTAGCCATATGGGCTTGGGAGAAAAACTACCGCTCCCAGCTCCCATCTGCCTGGCTTAGCTTCCGTGTAAAGATGAAAAATTCACAGAGAATCTGGATACTGTATTACTGTATATTATTGTGTTGTCTTTGAATTGACTGCTGAGGAAGGAGCAACAGCTGCTAAAAGACATTTGATTATAAATACTGCTGGATTAATCCTACCGTATATATTCTGAAAATGTCTTGACTTCAAAATTTAAGTCAAAAGATATGTTATTTTGGAGAAGATGTTTTGCTTTTGTTTCCACAGGAAATGAGAGGCTGTGGATTCATTCTGGGTTAAGAAAGATAAGGATTGATCAATGAAGACCTCTTGAAAAATCTCCTATAGCAGTGATGGTCCAGATGATCCTGTGGGAACCAGCCATGATAAGCTAAGTATGGGCAGGTCACCCAAAGGAAGTTCTTTACTTCCAACCATTATCACCTGCCAGAGTAGAGCTCAGCCACCAATAAATTTAATAAGAGACCTTAGTCTCAGGAGTTTACCCTGAAGCAATACCTGGCTTCAGAAAGAACCACAAGCTTAGATTACCTGACCACCACCCAAGAACAGACCATTCAAAGAAAATACCTAACATTCCAATCGCCTGCCAGAACACACTCACCTGGACACCCCTAGACAAATATCAGCCAATCAGGGGTCCTGAACCTCAGAAACCCCTCACCCCACCTTTACGACTATAAAAACCCAATTCTAACTGAGCTCCAGGCTCTCTGCTTACTCTAATACATTGGACATGTTGGAGAGACCAAGTTTGCAAACTTGCTTAAAATAAAGGCTCTTTGCTTTTAGATACAAGACTTGGTCTCTTTATTGGCTTTTGTGGGCACTTCGTGGATTTTGGGCATAACAATCCAATGTTTTAGAGCACCTCTGTTGCAGTTTCTACAATCTAGAACATTCTGAGTTCTACATCCCACCCAACACACTAATTAGCACCTATCAATTCTAAAGAGCCTTATCATTCACGCACATAGAAAATGGGTAGAATATTCTAGAGTAAAGCATGTTGTTGTTGTTGTTACTGTTATTAATGTTATTGTTTGAGACAGGGTTCCAAGTGAGATGTACTGAATAAGAATTTATCCTTTCCTTTTTAGAGGACACAGGTAAGGCTTTGACAGAGTAAGAGTTGACAAGTAGGGTTCAAAGGGTGGGCAGAAGTGATGAATAGTGGGTGAGGACAAATCACTGCTGTGTAAATGATTTGACTAGATCATGTGTTCATTATGGTTCAGTGCCAGATTGTGATGGGAATAAGACATTACTAAATGTTAAAGGTTATCTAGCATTGAGAATTTCATACATTCAGGGTAAATATTGGATAGTTACATATATTTGGAATGGGATGAAGATCTAAATGGGGAGGGGCATGCCATTTTGGAAAGGTAGGCTTGAGAAGGAAATTTGGAGGAATGAACAATGCTATACATGTAAATAGTCCCAGAATTAGGAAATACCAAAAGAGTTTTCAGAGATAAAACTATTTTGGGGCTGGGCAGTGGTGGCCTATGCCTTTAATCCCAGCACTCAGGAGGCAGAGGCAAGTGGATCTCTGTAAGTTTGAAGTCAGTCTGGTTTACAAGAGCTAGTTCCAGGATAGGGTCCAAAAGCAACAGAGAAACCCTGTCTTGGAAAACAAAACAAAATAAAAGTCATAGTATATAAAAAGCTATTATGACAAGCAGATCATAGTATTAGCTCCTTTTCTCAATGCTATTTCAAAATACCTGACAAAAAGCAGTTTCAGGGCATAAATTCTGGCTTACATTTCCTTAGGATCATTCCAAGATAGGGAAGGTAGAGCAGAAGGTGGGGAAGGAATTACAGAAGGTGTGAGGCAGGGGGCCATAAAACATCTGCAGACAGGAAGCAGACAGTGAAGAAGTGGGCTGTACTAAGAATCCTCAATGTGCACGATAATGCTAATCAAAATAAATCTGGAAAATGTCTATAAAAATCATAGAAGCAGAGGTCAGGCAAGGAATTAGTACAGAAAACTAGGACATTATATAAAGATAAGAGAGTGAATTCTCTTAAGTAGCTATGATAATTCTTAGTACATATGCATCAGAGTATCAAACTATATAAGGCAAAACCTAACCAACTGCTAAGAATAAGTGGATCAATCTATTAATTATTATTGAAAATTTGAAGAAACTCTCTTTCAGTAATTTATAGATATAACAGGGGGAATAAAAATAGAGAGAGAGAGAGAGAGAGAGAGAGAGAGAGAGAGAGAGAGGACCAGTATTACAATCAACTGTGTATAATTGTCATTATTTATAGTGTTTCAGTAAACTATAGTAGAATAAATATTCTAAAGTTCATATTGGGCAGACCCAAAGTTTGACCATATTGTTTGTAATAAGCTACACATTAAACATTTCAAACGATATAAAAATGATTATAATCTGAGAACCTCATGGAATTAAACTAGACAACACCCTACTGAAATAGCTATAGATTCATTTCCCACACTATTAAGTAACACATGTTCAATAAAAACATTTCAAAATAAAAATACTTTAAATAAAAATAGAACTTATCAAATTTTATATAATATAGTGAAAGCATGGCTCAGCGACAAATGTATGATGCTTTGTACAAATATCAGAAAAAGCTAAATCTAATTAAGTTTCCATTTGAAAACACATGATAAGGGATATTTAAAGCATGCTTAAGAATATATTAAATACTAGAGCATAAATTAAAGAAACCAAATATGGGAACTCTGCTGACAAAAGCCAACAATACCAAAATACTAGTTCTTTGAAAAGATTATAGAAAAAGAGTGATAAAACTCTATTAAGACCAACCAGTAAAAAGATGTGAAGACAAATTAATATAATACATAAAAGAAGGAATTATTATTACTAGCATCATGGATGTCAAATGTATAATGAAAGACTCATAAACAATTATGTGTTCATAGTTTTAATAACTTAGATGATACACAATTGATTACTTGAAAGTTGCAAGCCATAAAAATTCAAAGAAGAAGAAACAGACACCCTGAATAGAGTCTTGTTTAATAAATGAATAAATGAAGAACTGGTAGCCTTTAAAGTAATGCATAAGTTCAGTTGGTTTCATAAGTGAATTCAGCAAAATATTTAAGAAGAAATGATGACAGTGACACTGACCAGCCTCAGAAAGATAAATCACAGGCAACAGTTCCTAGCTAATTATCTCTATCTTTTATTATATTAACACTCAAGCTAGAAAACTATATATAGAATGTTCTGCTGATCTCATAATGGTATGTATAAATAACAGCAAAGTGAACCCAACAATACACACACACACACACACACACACACACACACACACACACACAATCACTCTAGCCAGGCAGAAGATATTTCAGGGATGAGTCTGGGACTACAGCTGAATATCAATCAATGTACCAAGGGCTTCAGAAGTCTAGGAAGATAAAGTGACTCTGTTAAAGATGCCAGAGCATTCATCTAAGCCCAGTTCTTATTCAAAACACAAGCATAGGTAGTTGAGACTGGAATAGAATATTTTATAAATCTTTAATTCATTTAGTTTTTATTGGTGAGAAATCGAGTGTTTTCTACCTAAACATGGGATGAAAGTTCTTTTATGTTCTTTTAAGCATTATTATATGATACTGTACTGGAAGTCAAAGATAGTGAAATAACATAAGAAAATGCAATAAAATATATAGATAGCAGATGGACATAAATACAACTATCTTAGTACTTATGTGAATCAATGGTCTGCCTATTAAAATTTCAATGAATTTATTAAAGAAAACTCCAAACTAAAAACTGATGAAATCAAATCACAGGATATAAGGGTGACATAAAAAGGTCTATTGCTTTTCTATATATTAGCAACAAAACCCAGAAATTTAAAATTGATAGCATAATACCATTTCTATTAATGTCAAAAATCTTGAAGTATTTAGATTGTCATCTAATAAAATAGAAAACACGCATGAAGAAAACAAAATCATTTCATGAAACAAATAGAGATGTAATGAATAGATTCCACATTCATGAACAAGGAGAGTCAATATTGCCAGTTCGTTGAAATATGATGAAATATGATGCACAGGTCCAGCACCCTTCCAAGTAAAATACTAACAACTTGTTTTGAGAATATAATAATCTTAAAGATCCCAAAGAGTAAGCTCAGTACTAAGAGCACAATAGCAAACTGTTTAAGTCAAGATTTAACATGATTGCAATGGCACAGACTGGTAGTAAGCAGGTAAACAAATCGATAAAACAGAAAGGAGAACCCAGACATAGAGCCTCACTAATATTGTCAACTCATCTTCAGCAGAGGATCAAAGATGGCGCCAATAATCAAGGACAGAGTCCAAGGACAGGTTAGTCCAGTACAGAGGGTCATGGAGGAATAAAAAGTCCAGATACAATCTCATATCTTCTGTAAGAGTAACCAAAATGGATCATAGAACGAAAGATAAAACACAAAATTGAATTCTATTTGCAAGGTAACATTTGTGAAAAGTAATTTTCAGCTTACTTATGATTTTCAATACAACATTGCCCTGAAAAGATTTAATCAACTGCCCTTCATTACACGTGAAACTTCTGGGACTGGAGAAATGGCGCCGCAGAGAAGAGCACTTGTGGGTAGGTCACAGGGCCAGGTCACACATGGCATTGGGGAGATTACTCAAAAACTAATTCTGCTCATTTAAACCCGGTTAAAAAGAAGAGGAGAAGGGAGGAGGAAACTACCTGAATCACCCCAAACTGACCACAACCAGGACTCCTCTGTAGATGAGAGATCACTACACACAGTGGTAAGGACAATCTAATATTATTCATTGATAAGAGGAATTAACTATCAGGTCATGAGGGGAAAGAAAGAATGACGGGATATGAATGTTTATTTCTAAGTAAAAGAAGCCAAAATGAGGGTCCGTGGAGACGCATGGTGGGCAGAGCACTTGCTAAGCGGCGATCTGAGAAGGAGTCAGTCTGAGTTGAACAGAAAGGAGGTGATAATGCAGAGGCAGAAGCTGGAGCGAGGCAGAACACTGATGGGTGGTTGCTATCTTGCCTGGGAGCTGGGAGAGGCAAGGTGGACTGTGTCTCCAGATGCAGCGCCCCCCCCCCCCGCCCAACCCCCGCGAAACTGATTTCAAATTGCTTGCTTGTACAAGAGTGAGGGGATACGGTTATGTTGATTGTACTGTCAAGTTTGTGGTCAGCAAGAGCAACGGTCTCAGAAACGGTCGAGGTCGTGACGGTGTCCCACTTGGTCATATGTAAGTGGGTTGTCCAAAGCTTGCTTTCTCGAGACAGGCCGCATGCGGGCTCATTTCTCGTCTACCGAGGTGTGAGTTGGATTCCTGACATGCAGAATGATACAAATTAGACATGTGGAGAGTGACTTTTATTGCAGTCAGTAATCAACCAGGCTGGGTTTAAACTGTGTAGTCTGCGTCCCTGCAGCGAACAGCTCACATTTTCCTTCAGATGTGAAGTTTATAACCCACACTTTCCTGGTTCCTCTGTGGACCTTTTCCATGGGTTTGAATGGGTTTGAGTTGACATATTGTCCAGCATTGGTCACGTGTGTGTGTGTGTGTGTGTGTGTGTGTGTGTGAGAGAGAGAGAGAGAGAGAGAGAG
>NC_022012.1:65448830-65453017 GCF_000317375.1 Microtus ochrogaster
TCTCCTCTCCTCTCCTCTCCTCTCCTTTCTTCTCTTTTCTTTCTTTTCTTTTTTTTCTGGTCAGAGGTTGAAACCTCACGGTTCCAGGCTTCAAAACCTGAGCCTGAGGGCCCCATGGGCATTATCTGCTATGCAGATGAGTGACTGTCTCCAGGCAAAGAGATAACAATCCCTAAATCAGTCTGAAGTGTGTAATTCCTGCTTATCCATCCAGTTTCTGCTGTTTCCTGATTTCCAGTAAGTTTCCTTAAATATTTTAGCGTTTTACTCTGGAGAAGCCCAGTTTACCCACCACTGCCAGGAAGAAGTATAAGCATGACTCAGACAGCGCCTGCCCGCATTCCTTCTTCATTTCTATTTTATCTACACTTATCAAACTATTTCAGAAAAGTCTTTATGACACTGACCTGTTTGTTCTTTACAACATTTAGGGGAATCGTTCTTATCATTCCTGCTTGCCAACATAAAAACTGAATTCTGAACTGCAAACTTGTTTAAGGGAAGTCAGGATTCACATCCAGGAAGTTTGGTCCTAAAGTTTGTCTTCTTAATCTCTAAACTCTCAAAATTGATTGAAATTGAAACCCCACATCTAAATGATGAGCACAGATTACAACTTTTGTTCTTTAAAACAAAACGGTGCTTGACCTGGGAATTCTGAAGATCTCCAAGTTACACCGGAACTCCTATGTGAGAGGAAAGCACAGAAGTCTGAAGGAGACGGTGGCTTGGTGGGGCATGTGCAACCTCAGACGGTCCTGTCTCCTTCGGTTTCACGCTGTTTTTCCAAATAATGCGCATTTTAACGCATCACAGACTAAGAGACCTTATCCTTCCTTGCAGTTCCTCTGCCTCTCCACTTGATGGGGAAGCAACACTAGGCATACTTTTCTTTAGTCCAGAGAAAGAAACTCCAGTGATCGGTTTTTATTTTGCACTTTTTCCTGATGATTTTAAACCCTTCTTTATAGGAAATGACGGACATGTGTAGAGAAATAAAGAAGAAAATAAATCCTGTAAGATTGCAATGGGAAAATCAATCACATTTAAAACGTTTCAACTCGCTTGGCTGTCTGACATCTAACTAAGCCTTTTATTTTTTTTTAAGAGATTGTTTTCTTTTGTATGAATTCCCATGTTTTCCTTTGAGATGTCCCATGTGGCCCAGCTCCCTGCCCCACCTCCTCCTCGTCCCATGTGGCCCAGCTCCCTGCCCCACCTCCTCCTTCTTTCTTCTTTTCCTTTATGAATTTTATATATGAGTACTATTTCTAGATCCTTTCTTCCTCCAACTCATCACCTTCTCTTTCTGTCTCTTGATTTTCTATGGCTTTGGCGGGTTGTGTGACTTTTCCGCTCAGAGTCTTAGGAAGGCTCCATCCTGTTTTTTAAAAAAAAGTGTCTAAGCACCAATGTCAGTCTGAAAGGTTCATTTCACCACCCAACCTCAGTCTCACCCATGCCTTCTTCTACTCCAGCCACTCAGCTGTTTTACAAACAGAGAGAACAAATTTTATTTTTGCTCATTTCTGTTTCTTCTTTATATTTAGGTAATAAATGAAACAAAAATATTCCATGAACATTTATTGACTATCGACTAGAGTTGTGCCCACAACCTCTGCTGTGCACTGCCCTTCAGCACAGCAACGCACACATCTTCTTCTGCAGCCACCCTTTTCTTTAGAATGTGCACTTACGCCGGTTAAGATCTGGTGCCTCATGTAGGCAGCTCCACTTCGGAGCTGACGTTTGCAGGTAAGCACCGTCTACAGCTGATGTGAGGCACAGATTCCTTCAAGAATTTTCAACCAGCTCATGCTTGGCAGGAATTCACACTGTCTTACCTGAGGATGTGTCTGTGACCACCAGGTGTCAGCCTGGCATCTTAGGATTCATACAAACCAAAGCGTCCAACTGCTCCTTCACAGGCACGCTGTTTAAGATAGTTCAAACTTGAATTAGCAGTATCTTAAGGCTTGAAACAGGGATTGGTGAAGAAGAAGTGCAGGACAATCCAGGTCTTTCCATTTCTTCATGTGCCTGCTCACTGGGCAGCACTGGGGGCTTTTCTCCTGCCATGTGATTGTGACACAGTTATTAACATGACTCTTAGTCCAATCATAATTTAATAATATAATGTTTTTAAAAACCCTAAAATGTCTTGTCAATTTTTAAGCATGTAAGGGTCATCTTAATTTTGAGCAGAACTCATTTCTACATGTTGGTAATTTGTGGTAGAGGTCAGAACCCCACACCATCTCCAACCTGGCCAGCCTGTATTTCACTGTTTTTATTTTCTCTTACTTTCCAGCCATCAACAATCACCATCCTCCACCAGGCAGTTTACTGTCCCTTCTTATCTAGGAGGGGTTTCCTTTCTGTGTGCATGTGGTTTAAACTGTTGTTCTGCATCTTTTAACTTTGCTCTTTGCGACATATGTGAGAGAGAGATTGAATATATATATTGAATATATATACACAAACACATCTCTATATATAAACAGATATAAATATTCGGTTTTTCAACACAGGATTTCTCTGTGTAGCTTTGGAACCTGTCCTGGTTCTTGCTCTGTAGACCAGGCTGGCCTCGAACTCACAGAGATCTACCTGCCGCTGCCTCCCAAGGACTGGGATTAAAGGTGTGTGCCACCACTGCCCAGCTACTCTTTGATATTTTAACTCTTAAAGATGAATTGTCTGGGTTTTCACATAAGGTGACAAGGATAGTTTATTTCAAGCTTTTCATTATGAAGAAGGAAGTACAACAGGGTATGTGTGTGTATCATATGCCATGTACTTTATGTGTACAAGCCAAATATGGCTGAAAGTCTTTTTCCTTTAATTGGGCTTGTGTAAGATCTATAAAAAAAGACTCATAGAGTAATGATAATTCCTGCCCAAGTCCTCATGATGGGGCAAGGTAGTAGGTGGTCCCCTGCTTCCTTTTCTTCCTGTTCCACTTCCTCTCTTCCCTCCTTCTTCCTTCCTATCTTCTCTTCCTTCTTCAAGTTTTTGTTTTTTTGAGTTGTAATTGATAAACAAAGGTAGCAATACTTAATGTCTACAATTTTGTGAACTTGGACATAATCCTACACGTGAAAACAATAGTAGAAGTGAGGAAGAGATTGAAGCACTGACAGCTTGCTCAGCAATATCCAAGTATACCACCATAGTATCAATTTTCTATCAATTTATTCTTCACAATTTCACATGACTGTACATGCTGGTCTCACAAAGGCTATAACTCCCTATAGAGAACTTAGGCTCCTTAGAGAAAGGTGTGGCTTCCAGGCTGTTGCAGAGAAAACGCAAAGAAAGGCTGTACCTTGTTGCAAGATGCTCAGGAAGTGTCAAGGGGATAGGGTTGGCTGGAGAACTCAGACTGGAGGAACTTAATCAGAACATACTGAAGATCAGAAGGAATTAATCAGTCCATAATAATTATACCACACTAAAGATACATCAAAGAGGAGTAGGTTAGAATGATCTCTTCCACAGAAGAATGCCAATCAAGCAACAGAAGTTCTAACAGAAGTGGAAAATCACAGCCAACTAACAATTTCAGAGCTCCGACTCTCCAGAGAGGCTGGGTATGGTTCAGTGGAGGGCATTTGTCTAACGATCAAGTTCAGGGCTCAACACTGTGAACAACAGGAAGTCATTAAGCCACTGGGTCAAAGTGTGCTGGAGAAGAGAACATTAACCCACAGGCTGATTATTAATTACAACAAGTTGAGATGCTGTTGCAATGAAGTTGTCTTCGGTATCACTAACATAGGTGCGAACTGACACAAGCCCACAAGGACACCACGGGACCTGTGTGGGAGCTCTGCTGAGAATATCCAGTGTGACCCTACACTGAGCAGACAGACACATGGGAATAAAGGGTGTGAGCTTCCATGAAGATGACAAGTGAGGGGCCCCAAAGTGTTAGTATTGTGCAGGGTAAGAAAGGAAAGAGCCAGACAATGCTCCTAGTTTAAAGAAGATTAAAGAAATATATATATATATATACATATATATCTTTAATTATATATAATTATATATGCATGCATATATACAGAGTATGCATATACATATAGCATAACTTCACGGTTTTTTTTTTTTTGGTTTTTTTCGAGACAGGGTTTCTCTGTGGTTTTGGAGCCTGTCCTGGAACTCCCTTTGTAGACCAGGCTGGTCTC
>NC_022012.1:65453117-65469297 GCF_000317375.1 Microtus ochrogaster
TAGACCAGGCTGGTCTCGAACTCACAGAGATCCGCCTGCCTCTGCCTCCCGAGTGCTGGGATTACAGGCGTGCGCCACCACCGCCCGGCCTCCAGTTTTGATATATATCCTTCAATTAAGTTTTAAAAGAGGTAAACATTTATGAATTCTTTATGATGCCCATGGGAACACTCCAAAGCTCTGATATTATGCCTGTGTCCTATCTTATCTTACTGGAACCATTAACTAGTTTTCAGCTCCATATTAAGGTTAGAGGGCATGAAAAACAATAAGAGAAGCATAGTGAGAAAAATGTCTTTAATAAGAAAATGAACCATGAATTGCTGCTTGGGGAATGGGATGTGGACTGCCATCATTTTAAGTTTGTCCCAAATGTTTAAAATTAAATAAACTAGCGTGATACTTAAAAGGCCCTTGAGTTTATAAGCATGAAAACCACATTAGAGTTATTTGCATTGAGATAAGAAAAGATACCTGAATTACTGGAAAAATACAACAATTCAACAAAACTCCTCATAAATATAAATATTTATAGTATTTTTCAAACACAAATATATAATTATGTAAATTTTGGAATTAAAAGATAATCATAGGAAAGCATGAGACATATTGGCAAACTACAGGTGGAATAACATGTATTTTCATTCTCTGAGCTCTTAGTAACAGTAAGAGAAAGCTTGCTTAGATGGCATTTGTGAAAAAAAATCTACCTGAGGGAAGATATCAAAAGTAAAAATGTGAAGTTCATAACAGTTATATGATTAGTAATTATTAGTGGTTTAGCCTATCAAGTTAAATGTAATGTATGGTTCTTAATTAGTCATCTTTGTCCCAAGAAAGGAAAACTATAAAGATCACTCACTCTATTAAGGAAGGTGATATGTAAACTTTGGTAATTACAAAAAAATCTTAAACATGGACTTATGTAATAGGAATGATAGAATTGATCCACAGTTATATGTATTAACTAATGCTTAATCTTTGTGCTAGTTTAGAATTATTATGAACTTGTGCCATGACACTCACATTGAAATTGGGAAAAACTTCATAGAGTATGTACCTCCTGTACCTTACAGATTGAACTTGGGATGTTGAGTACATGACAAACTCCTTTACTTGCTGAGCAATCTCACCAGCCTCCAGTGTTTAATCCTGTATACATTGACTTCGCAATACCATCTCTGAATTATTACTGCCTTAAGAACTTTTTTTTGGTTTTTATTTTATATGTATAAGCATTTGTCTGCATATAAGTATGTGTACCATATGTATGCAGAGCCTGTGCTAGCCAGAAGGGGGCACTGATTCTCTGGAAATGGAGGTACAGATAAGCCTCCATGTGGGTGCTGAGAACTAAACTTAGTCCTTCTGCAGTCAGTCCTTTTAACCACCAAGCCATCTCTCCAGCCTCAGCTTCTCTCTGAAATATTTTAAAACAAATCACAGACATCCTTCTCAAATATTTATTCTTACAGTTTACATCCAAAGCTTTAGAGACTTTGTAAGCATCAGTAAAATAATTAGAAACCGTATTTCTACATTTATTTACCACAATGTCCTGGTACCGGTGGCATGTTCCCCAGGGCTTCAAACAGTCTCTTAGTACTTAAAAGCTTTTCTAATATGGTACGCGGAGATAATACCAATGGTAATTCTGAAAATGGTTTCTAAAGAAATATGCCTGTTTGAGAAGATCTAACCCTTTTGTACTGAAGAGATTTATGTCAACCTTACACAAGCTAAAGCCATCTGAGAGAAGGAACCCTCAACTGAGAAAATGCCTTCGTAAGACCAGACTTCACTGAAGAAGGATGCTAAAAAGTAATCCTACACTAGCTCTGGATTGAGTATAATAAAAGGTTATTTATTTAGGGGTAGACTCACAGATCACAATCCTCTGCTGGAACCAGGAACAGCAACTGAATCCCGCAGCCAGAAAAGAAGCCGAATGCATGCTTTACATAGGCATAAATAGTATAAGAGGCCACGCCCCAGTGAGCAGGTAACTTAAAGTCTACTGATGGTAGGAATTCCTGCAGCACTTCATAAATTTGCAGGACCTTTTCTTAACCAGAGGTTGATGGGGGAGGCTCCAGCCTATTGGCTGGTGCCATCCCTTAGCTTGTGGTCCTGGGTTCTATAAGAAAGTAGGTTGTACAAGCCATGATGAGCAAGCTAGTAGACCGCACCCACTCTGTGGTCTCCACATCAGCTCCTGTGTCCAGGTTCCTGAATTGTGTCAGTTCCTGCCCTGATTTCCTTTGTTGGTGAACAGTGAGATAGAAGTATAAGCCAAATAAACTCTTCTCCAACTTGCCCTTTGGTCATGATGTTTCCTTGCAGCACAAACACGATACCTATGAACCAACATTTTACAAAACAAAACAACCCCCCCCCACAGAACTATGGTGTTATGAAACATGCAGGAGTAGAAATATATATTATATTTAACTGCTTGTTGGGCCATAATGTCAAAAGCATGGTGAGAAGGATGAAAAGAAAGGCACACACTATACAAATCCAGCCTCCTCCTCCCAAATACTTTCCATCTGCCATTGATTGATATAGTGGTTTAATGAAAATCCATCCCCCCATAGATTCATACATTTAAATGCTTGGTCCCCAGTTGGAGGATCTGTCTGTGAAGATTAGGAGGTGTGGCCTTGTTGAAGGAGGTGTGTCAATGGAGGAGGCTTTGAGGTTTTAAATGCCCACAGGATTCCCAGGTAATTCTGCCTCATGCTTGTGGATAAAGATGTAAACTCAACTACAGCTATCTTACCATGCCTGCCTGCTTACTGCCAAGCTCCCTGCCACGATGGTCATGGACTCTAACTCTCTGGAACCATGAGCCTCAAATTCAACATTTTCTTTTATAAACTGCTTTGGCCATGGTGTCTTGTCATAACAATATAAAAGTAACTGTGACAGTTGAGTTCTGGGTACAGAGCTTATATATCTGGAGGGTTGAGGTTCCATTATTATTCCTTAATAATTAAAAAGATTGCCGGGCGATGGTGGCGCACGCCTTTAATCCCAGCACTCGGGAGGCAGAGGCAGGCGGATCTCTGTGAGTTCGAGACCAGCCTGGTCTACAGAGCTAGTTCCAGGACAGGCTCCAAAGCCACAGAGAAACCCTGTCTCGAAAAAAAAAATAATTAAAAAGATTGAATTCCTTTTCTTCCTTACTTTATTCCTTTACAGTAATTGTTATTGTTTATGTCTTGAAACTGTTTATCTTTGCTATAAATGGCATACATCTAGTATAGGATGGGGATTGTGTGTTGGATGTTAGACTGGACTTCATGACAAAATCTTACTCCAAACAGAGAAAACCACAAGCCAAGAAGAATAAAGCAAGTCCGGCTGAGACAGTGACATCAGTGAATATTCTGGAAATCTCTCTTCTCTCGACTCCTGCTCTTCTTTGCCCTCCTGGGTTTCTTCCCCTGCTGTGGATGCCACCTTTATCTCTTCATCAGCCCTTCCTCCTCTGCTTGACCCTGACTGACAGCAGCATCTGGATGGAGCAGATGTTGTCTTTTCAGTCATTTTCTTCATCTCTCCAAGTCCTACGGAATTAAATGCTGCTGGCCAATTAATCTGATTGTATGTCTTAGATGAGATGTGCTCTCCCTTGAGCCTCAGCATTTTACACCCTATAGACTACTTGAAAGCAAATGAAGCATCTGATAGCCTGTGTCCAGAAACAGAGAGCTAGAAATGCTAATGTCCCCAACAAGCTTACCAGGCTGCTTAACTGAGTAAATGTGACTATTATCTATTCACTTCTGATCACAACACAAGATGAAACAACATAAAATGACAAAGAGAAAATCTAGGAGTCACCAACTTACGGGGGCCATAGCAAGCTCTGTTGGTTTTCACACAAAATTCTCCATCTTCCTTCCTCTTCCTCTCTCTGGTCTATAGTTACCTCCTTATTCCAAACCTCCATCCCCTCTCAAGAAGATGACAAATACCTTGTAACAAAGCTCTGTTTCCCCTATAAAGCCTCTTCCTTACCCCATATGTCAATCATCCCATTTAAAAAGAAACCATGACTCTTTATAACTCAAAAATTGTAATATAAAGTTTTAAAACTTTTCTAACAACTCAGAATAAAATTAAAAGCATTGACACTTTTGGTTCTAATGCCCCAGACATTAAAAATGGTCAACTAAGAAATGTTTTTAAGGCAAGTTCCTTGCCTTAAAAATTATCAATATTTTAAAATAAAAAGTTTTTATTTTTCTTCTACACTTATTAGATTAATTATTAAGTATGGTAGGCAAAGCTATTTTGCAAAATCATCTTCTAGTGAATTGAACAGAACTTTAAAAACTAAGCTCCGTTAACAATTTTCTTGCTAGAACAAGTCAGGGTTCCAGGGTTAGCACACTTTCAATTGACACTGCACATTTTAGAGTTGTTTTATTTGCTTTTTTTGTTTGTATTGTATAACCAAACTCTAATTATACCAGTTCTTTAGATATATCTCAATAGGATTACTATGGAGGTAAACTTTAGGGGATTGCTTTATACGATTGTTTTTAATTATGTTTTATTGGTAAATTCTATTAAATGTACAATTGTGCACAGCAGCACAGTCTAAGTGAAATGGAGAAGCTTGCCATTACTTGCATGTGTTTTAGGCATTACATACTAGGTGGTGTTTGGATCCACCCCCACTTCTCTATTTATTATTTAAACACAGAGAGACTTTTATAAAAAGAATCAAAAAATGGACAAAATACATAGAAGTGTTTTGTGGTTACCTGCTAAGGCATTATTCTGTGTAACATTTCCTGTACAATGAAGTTATGTAAGTTTAGCAATTTCTTATGCACTGAAGCTTGCACCTGAATTAATGAAGATTAATGAGCTGGTCCTGAAATTACTAAGGGATGTAGGTTCCTAATGTGGGTTCCTAATGAATGCCAGTTGAATTGGATGTATATTCAATAATAATCTATCCATTAAATGAATGGCACAATTATTGAGAAAGGCCACTTGTGTATCGGCTTTATAATTTGTTCATCTGTGAGCAGACAGAAAGGTCCTCATGGACTCCTAATGACAGCAATATAGGCATTACACTCTTTCCAACAGGGAAAAATGGCAGAGTACTTAAAGGGTCCTTAAATCCCAACAGGTCTAAATAAAAACCTACAACTATCAGTTACCAGTTGCATAAAGTAAATTTAATTTCATTAGGGACCAATTACCACTTATAAAATGTTCATAGTAATTGACACTTCTTTGAAACTTTGCCTGAGGTCTGCCCTGGCCCCTGCCCAGAACCCTTTCTGTCTGTGCCCGTCCATGACTCAGAGTTAGCAGAGCTGAGGAGTCCTTGGATGCCTCCTTCAGGTTCTAGGATCAGGACTGCAGCCCCCGAAATGAAAATCCCGGATTTCAGATTCTCCAATCTGGCCTGTAGGCAGGGGTCTTCTAACTGCTCGATGGGTACATTTCTTTGCCCCTGATAAATCTTGGATTTTTCTGGGAAAAGTCTTCCTCACAGTGGCCTTTAGCAAAGGAGCCTGTGGGAGTGGACTTCAGTGGACTCCAGGAGCCCATGGGAGAGCTATGCTGAAGATTCCTGCCTCGTGTTTCTGGAACAGGCTGATTGTTTGCCCCTGTACTGCTCAATGTCCACCTTTACATATTGTCTGCTTAGTTCTTCTGTTCCTACTGTTTCTTAGGCCATGTTTATAAACATAGGAAAACTAACCCTGAAGTAAGCTACATATACTAACAAAGTCCCAAAGCAGCCTGGATAGCCATGGAGTTCGCTGGCAGGTGGAAGGCATGATGTTAATTTCAAGAATCTCTAGAGATGTCTGGTCTTGGACTCTTCTATGGGGATAGATGGCCTGTGTCAAGGAGGCTAACAGTTGTTCCTATGGAGTAGCTGACCAGGTTGGAGGAACTGTTAGAACTTGTTAATAATAGGCAATATTAAAGAAGGACATGAAGCCATAGAGAGTATCGTGTGTGGGTATTCAATGCTGAGACATCCATGGGGTATCATCAAGCTAAAAGAATAGCAGTGGAGACAGAGGATGCAGATCTAGACCAGCCTCACATCTGGGCCTCCCGTAGCTTCCTGCAGATGTCTGTGGCCCACTCTGGGCTCTACGGCACAGGGAATGCTCTGCCTCCTTCACCCGCACACAGCTGCTCAGCTGGTGACAGCATTGGCTCATGCGTAAGTGCCTTTTTTCCAGTCTTCTGGTTTCTAGATCTCTGTGTTTTCACTAGTTGGTTGACTCCTTGCAGAAACCCAGATCTAAGCTGGGAAGGAAGCCAACATCCAAGGCAAAGAAACTGTGAAAATAAATCCAACCGGGCTCTAAAGACGGCAATGCTTACGCAGTATCATAGGCCTGGCTGTTCATTGATTTGGGTTCGTATTTTTGATATAGACATGTTTGTTATACGTTTCTAAGTTGTTATTAAATACATGGCAAAAACTCCAAATTTAACACAATGATTGCATACATGTTGTGTATATTTAATGAGAACATCATTTCAGGAGCATGATTATGTGGACTGGAAGAAAACCAGAGTCATGAAATCATATTTGAGACCAGTTAATCCATTCTACTTCAGCTTTGGAAAGCTTTGGATAGGATGGCTTCTTAAAAAAAGATTTAGTCCTTTCTATTTTTTAGTATTTTTATGGGTACATGGCCTGTCCCTGCTTGTTTGTCCGTGCCCTGCGTATGCACAGTCCCCATGTTGGCCAGGAGAGGATAATGGACCCTCTGAGACTGGAGTCACAGACCCTTGCGAGCCTCCGTGAGGCTGGGTCCTCATCATGGCCGTCACTGCCCTTATCCACTGAGGCAGTTGGTCTCAGCCTTTCTAATGCTCTGACCCATCAGCACAGTTCCCCATGTTGGGAAACTATTTTTGTTGCTACTTTGTAATTTTGCTCTGTTATGAATTATGATGTAGACATCTGATATGCAGGAGATCTGCTGTCCCACTGCTGTGAAAGGGTGGTTCGACCCCCAAATAGGTCGAGACCCACAGGTTGAGAACCACTGTACCGGCATCTTTAAAACAAAGAGTTGCTATTAATAAATAAATTAAATCAGTATTTTAATTTGCAGAGAAAAATTCACAATTGATTGAACTAATTTCAAGAAATTTATCCATCAAATTTAATTTATAAGAACTTGAAAGTAGTATATAATGAAAAAAAATCAAAACTAGAAAGTTAAAAACACCTGCCATCCTCCTGCCTCTAACATTACCACCTACGTTTGTTGGTGAATTCTTCCAGACGACGTATATGTATGCACCTTCCATCAAAACATGTGTGGTGCATGTTTTCTCTCCTCAAATCAAGATTTTCCAACTAATCTACATCTGATATACTGAATAATTCCATATCTTAATAAAACAGAAGGGTCAATGATTAAATCCTATCTCTTCACCTATGTGTACAGTGATTGTCCACACAGCTGCCCGCTTGGGTTATTTAAGTGGGTTCTTACCACAGTGAAAGAGGAACTGGCAGTGACTGGGGCTTCTGCTCTTGGTGTCAGATGGCCCTGCTAAATATGTCTCTTCAGCTAGTCTGCTGCTTCCTGCACCTGCTGGGCCTGGGCTTCAGTGCATCAGTTTTCTCAGTTTTCCTCTGAGAATGTGGATCTCAGTATGAGGCGAACATTCTATAAGCTGAGAGCATGTCTGCAGCAAGAGCAGGCAGACCTGAGTTCAAATCTTAGCCCTTGGGTCTTCCAGCTCAGAAATAACTCCTTCCGCAGGTTTAACATGGGGTTGTTGCATGAGAGAATTGAACCAAATCCATCTGATATTTTGTGGATAACAGTTTTGCCAATGATTGGTTTTGTTTTCCAGATATAGTTGGTGAGCACTGTAGTATGGGAGGCTCTGTGCAGGGTACTGAAGACAGAAGCCAGTCTAGCGGTGTCCATGACATCAGGTTTGAAGACAATTATCACTACAGCCAGTGCTAGGGAGGAGAGAGGTTTGCTGCCATGCGAGCTGCTGTAGGTGACAGCAGGTCATAGCAGGGGGCTCTGGCATTCTCATAGTCAATCAGAGTCTCTGCTTATGATTCAAGGAAAGCAGACAGGGCTGTAGGGAGATTGCTTTTGACCCCAAAACACACTACATGCTCAAATCTATCTTCTCTCCCAAATGAATAGAAACTACACGAATGAGGCTTTGCAATAAAATGCTAAGGCTTAAGACGAGCAGGGAGTGTCTTTAAATCCTTCCTGCCCATTGCATGTGCTTTCTTATTTATAACACCTTTGCTCCCTAGTCTTTCGTGGAGTCATCATGGCTATCTCTTTTCCCAAGTGCCCATAGCTTCCCATATTTATTCTCTGTCACTTCGGTGCTGTCCGGATTTAGCAGAGCACAGGGCATCCAGAACTTCCCATCGTATGCAGAGCTGAATAACTTGAAAACACACTTAACACTTAGGCACAGAGAGGGCAACACTGGCTGGACAGAGGCAGATGGGAAGGAGGGAGGGACCTCAGAAAGATATGAGCAGGAAGGAAATGGCCCCAGGAAGATCTAGGGAGAAAGGATGGGGTTCGTGGTCCATTAGTGCTCTGGAGACACAAACCAGATCACTTACAATAATTTTAAATATCTCTGAAAAGGGAAGGCAGCATCCCAGATAAAAGAGACATTGTGTGCAAAGAGAAGACAGGATGGAGGGCATTTCTGGAACAGAAAGTGTTAAGACATGGCCCAGCAAGTGGCTGGAGGAAGGCTGTAGATGGGAGAGTGGAAGAAACCACGCAGGCTGTGAGAGGTAAATCTGGAAATTCTTTCCTACAATAACAGTAGATCTCTAATAGTCGAGATAAATATAAAACCATGCAAGCCAAGAAAAAGAATAAGGCTTCAGAGATCGGAATGCTGGAAACATGTGGTAGCTCTGGAAAACAGAGAGCAAATCAAACCCTCCTGGTGGAGATAAAGACATTTTAGAACCTCGATCTTCCCAAGTCTCCTCGGAGGAAAGGCAATCCCGTGTCCTGGGGCACACTGACCATAGAGCACAGAGCTTTCTCCTTCTGTCTGAAGCTAGACAACCCTTTGCACACAAAAGTATGGCATTTTTTAAAAAAGATTGACTTTAGCTTTTCATTCATGTTTATGTGTGCACATCTCTCTGTATGTGCCTGTGTCAGCTAGAAAAGAGTGTGGATCCCTGGAGATGGAGTTACAACACTGTGAGCTACCTGATGTGGGTGCTGGGAACCAAACATTGGTCCTCTCTAAGAGCAAGAAGTGCTCTTGACTGCAAAGCCATGTCTCCAGGGCCAAGTACAGCATCTTATTATTAAAAACAAAAGCAAAACAAAAATCCCACAAACTCTAGTTTTCCTATTCATTTTAAAACACACGTTAATAATAAAATTTTAATAACTTTCTTCCATAAATAAATTTTCTCATTAACGAAGCTCTTTACATACAAACAAACTAAAAATTTTATTTGTAGAGACTATCAAGTTTATGCACAATAGTAAAAAAATTGCTACAATAACAAACTGGTGTTGTGATGGTTAATATCGACGGTCAGTGTGCCAGGGTCTACCATCCCCTGGGAGACAAACTTCCTGGCATGTTTGTGAAGGAGTTTGTAGATTGGACTAATTGAAGTGAGAGGACCCATCCTAAAAGTGGGTGACACCATTTCACAAGCTGGGGCCTGGACGCCTGCCTCTGCTTCCCTGCTGAGGAGGCTCTGGGACCTCTCTGTCGCCAGGCCTTCTCACAGTGATAAATTGCGTCCTTATACTGTGAGTCAAGCGAACGCGAACCCATTCCTTTCTTAGGTTGCTTTTGTCGGCTCTTTCATTGTAGCGATGAGAAAGCTTAGTTAATACAGATGCCTAGTTACCCGTTTTCATTTTGTAATCTGTGGACTCTAGAGCAGTCTTGGGTGGCCCACCTGTTCTGCCGCTTCATGTTCACCTGACCCTCATCTTCCATGGTGATTCAGTATGCTGGGATTTCTTTGGCCAAGTTGAATGTTGATGTGAGTTCTGCAGGTGTGTTAAGTGATTGTCGCCTGGCAGTCCAAACGAGCACACGGGCTGCAGTGGAAGATCTCAGGAGAAAAAGGTAAAGTCATGCTGAGATTTTAATGCTTGATTTTGTTGATATTCTTTACAGAGCTGGAGTTTTTTCCAGTCTGCAGTGTGAGGGAGAGAAAAGATTTTGCTTTTTAAAACTTCGGTGTGCCCCCCCCCCCCAGCATTTAGGAGAAGAACCAGGCTTTTCCCATTGGCTTACATTACCTCCAGATAGACACCATGTTAACTAACCAACATGTGTGGGTGAGATTCTAAGCTCCCTAATGTTGATCTGTTAGAAATCAGTGCTATATTTGAAATCATCGCTTCACAACCAACTTTGAGGACTGTGTTAGCCTCATAAATCTGTCTTTTTTGTTGGTAAATAATCTCTTGTTTACTCATCAACTTGATCTAGTTTTAGAAGTTGTATACTAAAAATGAACTTATAATTCTCCATGAAAAAAATAAAACTTGTTACAATTTTGCCTGATGTTGGATGAATTTATAGGCCAATTTGGAAAGGACTGACATTTTTATCTTTCTACATAAAAATTAAATTTGTTCATTAGCTACATCTTTTTTTTTTTTGCTTTTGCTGATTTTTTTATGACAAGGGGAGAACAATAATCAGCAAAGAGCAGGCCGTTTACTCAGAAGTCAGCATCCAAGGTGAAAGAATTCTCTGCTGAATTTGACATCACCCCCATCCTCTGATACTCGCCCACTCGCTTCTCAAAGAAGTTTGTCTTTCCTTCTAGTGAAATATTTTCCATGAAGTCAAATGGATTTTCTACTTTGAAAATCTTGCTGAACCCTAGCTCCAGCATAAGCCTGTCCGCCACGAATTCGATGTACTGCTTCATCAGGGCGCAGTTCATCCCGATGAGCTTCACAGGCAGGGCCTCCGTGAGAAACTCCTGCTCTAGCCTCACTGCGTTGATAATGATTTCTTGTACTCTTTGCTCCGGCGGCTTGTGTACCAGGTGCCTGAACATCAGGCAGGCAAAGCAACAGTGTAAACCCTCATCTCTGCTAATAAGCTCGTTGGAAAACGTAAGGCCAGGCATCAGTCCCCGTTTCTTGAGCCAGAATATTGACACAAAGGAGCCAGAGAAGAGGATCCCTTCCACAGCAGCAAAGGCCACAACTCGTTCTCCATAGGTAGCTTCTTTGTCCCCCAATCCAACGCAGGGCCCAGTCGGCCTTCTTTTTCACACAAGGCATTGTCTCAATAGCATTGAAGAGATATTCCCTCTCTTTGGAATCTTTAATGTAAGTATCGATGAGGAGACTGTACATTTCAGAATGTTATGTTTTCCATGGCAATTTGGAAGCCATAGAAACAGCGGGCCTCTGTAACCTGAACTTCTTGGCTGAAGCGCTCCACCAGGTTTTCATTGACTATGCCATCACTCGCAGCAAAGAAAGCCAGGACGTGAGATATAAAATGTCTCTCGTCGGGTTTCAGCGCTTCCCAGTGTTGAATATCCTTGGAGAGGTCGACCTCCTCAGCCGTCCAGAAGGAAGCCTCGGCTTTCTTGTACATCTGCCAGATATCATGGTATTCGATGGGAAAGACCACGAAGTGGCGGGGATTTTCTCTCAGAAGGGCTCATCATCAACGCTGGGCTTAGTGGATTCTTTACCTTCCTGTTCTTCCGGTCCAGGAAGATTCTCCTAGCAGCCTTGCTCACCAGGATGCAGGTCCCGCTGAGACTCGGGGGCGTGTTCTCCTTCTGGGACAGGTGGAGCATGGTGAGCGAGGGCAGCCGCCTAGGCAACGGAGAGGGTGGCGGAGTGGCTAGAACCCGGAGCACCTAGCTACATCTTTTTAATTCTTTTAAAGTTCTCATGATTCTAGCTTATAAAATCACTACATATATTTTGCTTCATTCACTGATTTATTATTTTATTTGGAAGGCTTTATAAAATTAGCAGTTTATATTAAGAAACATCTCTATTTTAAGGGAATAATTTTACATAATTAACTATTACATTTAAATTTTTGTGAATGTATTTTAAGGGGTTGAACAAGCTTTTCAGATGTATCTCTTACTGTGAATAGATATCCAACGTATTGAATTTTTATTCATCTGTTGAAGGTTACACAATGTGGGATTTACACCAATTATTGTTCTGATATTAAATATCCTCGTATCTCCAATATGCATTCAATTGAAATATATCTTAGTACATTTAAATTTGACTTAACAATCTCTTGTTTAGGATATATGTGTCATTTTTTTTTCAGATACAGGATAGATACTAGGTGCTTGATTGATAGATAGGTGAGTGATAGAAGACATATGTTAGATGACAGTTGATGGGAGATAGTTGATACATAGATAATGGATGGACAGATGGAGATATATATATATATATATATATATATATATATATATGATCTCTAGAAGACTGAAGGTGATGATTGATATGGTAGGTAGGTAGAGAGATAGATGATAGACTTGTTAGATGATAGATATAAATAGATACGAATAGAAATGGACACAGATGATGTGGATAGAGATGAAATATCATCTTCCTTTAGATTGGCCGTAGTTACTGTATCCTTTCTCCTCTCCACATCCAACTCCCTCATCTGAAATGCACATCTCCCAGCTTTTGAAAACGGCAGACATTTCAAAGGATTTGTTACCTGTAACCAAAATCAATTTTAACAAGATTCAAAAAGCAATGTCTCCAACTTCATAATTAGGCACTCACACTAAATATTCCACTTTTTCAGCAATATACAAATTAACAATCGCCAATATCATTTATTAGTGGCAAAGAATTGCTGCCTGTAATGAAATTACACCCATGAGAAGAATCCACTGCCATAGTTTAGTTGTGAGGAACCTGCTTGAGAGTGCCTGAAAATGTCTCATTTTGCATTTCTCAGAATTGTTCCTTAACGGAATCTCAGCTCTATTAAAGAGAGATAATGCTCTATTGTAAATAACTCACTGAAAGCCTTTGGTGAAGAAACTTGTCAGTCTTCTGTAGGAAGCCATGGTGCTGAGATCTCTACTATCCCAGGAGAATTCAAGTCATAATTGGGAAAAACATGAGCAATAGAAAAGACCTGGAGAAGAGGCCTACAGGGGCTGAGGAGGACAAAAATTGAGGCTCTGTACTAAAGCCCCAGGACAGCACTGAAACAGCTCAGAGCAGCAAACGGTGAACCGTGACATCCCTTTGGCCTGATGCCTGAGTCTCGTGGCCCCTATGTAATTTGTTGGCCAGCCTTAAGGGCTCCTCCCATTTTATCCTTGAAAAGAGGGATAGAGGGGTGCAATGTGAGTCTCAAGGCTGGGGTGGAGAGACCAAAATATCCACCTGAGAACAGTCACTAACATGGGCAAAGCAGAGCTATGAGGCTGGGCATGCCAGGAGATCCTGAACCTAGGTACCAGGATTCCGGACGTTAAGAGCTAAGTGTCATATTCAGAAGGGTGATCCAGCTCAGAGCCACCAGGAGGAAGTAAAAATCTGAAGTTCCAGTATTTTAAGTAGTGTACGGTCCTTTGGGTCTCTCTTTTGTTGTTATTGTATAAGAAATTCATATGCATTTTCTGTAATGTTCTTAAGCTATCCTGAAACTAGGAAGTGTTTGGTGAGTGTAATTTTTATGTTTATAATAATTAAATTAAATTGTATTTTAAAAACTTGAGCATTTTAAAACTAACAACCAGTGCAGCTAAGATTAAAAACCCAGTTTATTTGAGAAGCCTGAGTCTGCTTTCTCCTCTGCAGATGACTCTCCCGTTTGAGTCTTAAGAGAGACAGTCACAGAAAAGGCTGAGAAACACACATTTTCTTTTCTAGAAAGATAGCTTGGGTAGATTTTCTTTCTAACTTTCTTATTTCTCATACTCTTTTCTCAAGATGCATGGTATTTGTTGAGCACAACAGACATCTAATAGACACTTAAGGAGTGCAATCAAAATTTAGGATAAATTAGCTAAGGACTAATGTATAAGTAATTCCCTACCCAATGTAATTACAAAAATGGTGTCTCATGTGGTACAAGGATACTGCCCCTGAAGGAGCTTAGGAACTGAGACTTTGTGATTGGCTGAGGAAAAAAAAAATGTTTTCTTTCCATAGATGAGCGGTTTTATTTACTGAAAATGGGTTTGGAGATTGTCAAGGGTCATATCTGGATTTAAACAATTTGCCACAGATAGGAAAAGCAATTGTCACTACTGTGGATTAATTTTCAGGACAAAATTTGCATCTCTTTCTTCTGGGGTTAGCGTTGCCATGGTGATGTCATGGCATCAGGTTTTGCACAGAGGGTTACAGCTTCTTACCTGTCAACTTTTCTGCGAGCTGGGTGGGAAGAATTTCTGGAACATTCCCCGGAAGAACTCTGTGTGTTTCAGTCGGAGTAAAGGCTCAGCGGTGGGTTGCGGTATCAGACTCTACCATCCCCTCTATTTTAATGTTCATTCTAATATTCTGGACATGAATGGAAAAGGGGTCACTAAGGAATGGAGCCTGTGATCCCCATCACTTGGAATGAGCAATGCATCCTTTATATTTACCTGGTAGCGCTGGCAACATCAAGTTTTCTCAGGCAGGCATGTTACAGGGCCGGGGGGCATCAAAGCCAATGGAATCTGTGTTAGTATTTACTAAGGAGCGTGTGTTTGTTGCCAGTTTTATGCAATTTTTTCATGATCATACCAATGATACATGCAAGTGATGACGCTTGAGTCTGAATTATGGGCTAAAGCTTAAGTAACCTTGGAGAAAACTATAAATCTACTGTATAAAAAATAATAATGGATTGTTCAGTTTAGAGCAATGTAAAAACAATTGACCCCAATATTTTTTAAAAAAAAATACACAACCACACCGTTAGAACCACAAAAGTAGCTGGCATCTCAATCAAACTCAGGCAGAGCCCACCCATTCCACCCACAGCTTTTAACACAACCCGCTGTGAGATGGAAGTAAATCAGGAACCTGCTTCATTACTCATAAAATTTATTGAATGTGTGTGGCATGTTGAGCACTGGTTTGGGGATTCAAAGCTCAGTATGAGCCTCGTGGTAGATGATTAGCTGTGCACTGCATGGGCCTATGCTTCATTGAACCACCAGGAACTTTTCTGTGAGTTAGTGCGTGAATAGTATGCTCTGTTAACCAATTGTTTGGTTCCCCCAATTTTAAAAATTTGGGGCAGCATTTAGGTTTTACTAGTGAGGTATATTTGTACTGGAGCAGACCCAACACCCCATTGCTATTGCTATGCAGAACCGTTATTATCAGGCTTGCTTATTTGTGTTGTATAAGATGAAGTTTGCAACACCTGACTAGTGAATCTTAGAAATTAGGACTGCTCCATGCTTTCTTTTTCAAAAAACAAATCTCTCTCTCTCTCTCTCTCTCTCTCTCTCTCTCTCTCTCTCTCTCTCTCTCTCTGTGTGTGTGTGTGTGTGTGTGTGTGTGTGTGTGTGTGTGTGTGTGTTTGTTACATGCTTTGGGCAGTTTTATTTTACTTAGTTTTAAAATAACTAATGTAACTAATGGGCTCATGAGCTTAGGGACACCACAGCCTTCCTTGATTTAAATTTCAGTTATCTCTGCACTTTGGTATGTGGCTCGGTTTCTAGAGTTATATCAAGTTTTAGTATTTATTTGAGGAGTCTTGTGGATGTTAAATAAAATAGGTGTTAAGTCACCCACAGCCACAAAGCTGAGCATGTGTATCTAGGCCAATGTGATATCGATTTGCCTTAAGACATTCCAGATAGTTGTAATGACTGACAAATATTTGAGAATATTAAATGGTATGCTACAGAAAAGATATTTTATTTTAATACAGCTTATTTTCTGGAATGGTATATCTGGGGAGGTAAGATATTTTAAAGAACTATTAGTTATCTCTAGGTGCTGTGTCAAAGCTAGATCATATAGAAGAGTTGGCCTGTAATAGACTCACAGTGGTATCCAACTCATAGTCCAATACCTATGTTGCCCAAAACAAATAGAAAATTTCTTCTTCTTCTTCTTCTTCTTCTTCTTCTTCTTCTTCTTCTTCTTCTTCTTCTTCTTCTTCTTCTTCTTCTTCTTCTTCTTCTTCT
>NC_022012.1:65469397-65533117 GCF_000317375.1 Microtus ochrogaster
CCTCCTCCTGCTCTTCCTTCTCTTGTAATAATCTTGTGATTCTCAAATGTGAAATTTATGGATGACAGTGTGCCGAAGAGAAGCTAAAAGGTTGACTTTCCCTGTAAGCATGCCAACAGAAGGATTGTGAGCGTAACTTCAGAGACTCTCAGCCCAGCAGGTAGATCTCTGGGTTGAGAAAAGGAGTCCTGAAGAGCTCAAGGTAGAGCTGTGATCCTAACTCATGCTCAGGCATGTGTGGGGAATGGGAACATGATGTCAAGAACAACAAAAATACCCAACAAACAAACTTGGCTCATTGATCAGAAAGACAAATACCTGGAGAGTATTTTGCTTACATTTTATAAAATTCTTAATTTTCAACTGGCCAAATTCAGGATTGATCCTAGAATTCACACAAGAGCTTAACTGTCAGGTGTTCACTATCAAGATTTAATAATTTGTGTCTAAAAATTATAGATGTCAACTAACCTTGGCAAAGAAGAAAAGGATGATGGGATGTGACCAAGACAAGATCAATAGCTGACTTTCTGTTTGTCCTAAGCAAAAGGACATGACCTTTCGACCCAAGAGATTGACTTCAAGACCATCATCACTCAATAGTACAAGTAAGTACCCATGATGAAATAGTAAGCTTAAACTCAGGCTATATAGTACAGCATGTATCTATTTCTTTTGCCCAATCACAATATTTCATTAATAGTCAACAATGTTAGGGTGAATTTGAACTTCCAAAACAAAGATAAATATGTGTTCAAACTTTCAGTTATCAAAGCCCTCCAGACTCTTGGCATGATTAGTCAAGATGAGCACACACATTTCACCCATTGGTCATTCAATGGCCACAGTTTGCCCTGTTCACTTGCCCCCCTTTCAATACAGGTAGAGTTTATAGTAGTGACTCCTCTTTTGTTCTAGGCATTGGTGGCTTGGTGGTATCCCTTCTCCTAGTCCCACACTGTCTTTTCTTGGTTATCCTAGATACTGGCTTATATATTTAATTAATCTTTTCAAATAATTAGTTTTGGAAGGATTTTCTCTACTGTTTTTCAGTTTCTAAGATTTATACTTTTATTGTTTCTTCTAATTAACTTCCATTCATCTTGTTCCTCATTTAAGAGCTTCTTTATATAGAAAGTTAGATTATTGCTTTTAGCACACATGGCTATGCCCATCAAATAAGGTATTTGATTGGTTTACATTTTCATTTATTAAAAATGCTTTTAATTTTACTTACAATTTCTTTTTGAGGTTCACTCTAAAGAACCGCAAATATTCAAGGGTTTTCCAGATCGCATTCTACGCTATTGTTAGCTTTGATTATATTTAATTACATTTGCTTAGATAACATACTTTTGATAATTTTGCCCATTTTATGTTTATTAAGATTTGCTTTGTAAATCAGCCTGTGGTATTTATTAGTGGAAATTCAGTGCTTATTCGAAAAGAAAATATATTTCTACAACATTTGGTTGAGTGTTTGCTGCATCAATTAGGGCTTCTTGATATTTTTATGACTTGTTTGTCTCTCTTCTTTTTTCTGCTCTGTTCTGTCAACTGTTGTAAGCATTAAATATAAATGACACTAAATATAATTATAGTTTTAACATAATTATGGTGTTATGCGTTTCCTCAGTAGGACTTTGACATTATATCACTAGTTTATGATTTTTTGTATTCTCATATCTCTTGATAGAGTTTTATAATAAGCATTCCCTTTTGTACCGTGGTTTTAGATTTAACATTAATTTACTGTGCCTAACATGCTAGCTATGGCTTAGAGATGGTTAGACTACTCTTCTTCAGGGCCTCATGTCGTAGAAGCTCTGTCTCTGTCAATGAGTTGGTGTGGAAATTTTAAAAAGGAAGGCTCTGGAGAGAAGTGATTAGTATGGCCCTTTAAGACATAGAGGGAAGCAGTTGGTTTGGAATCTTTAAGAAGCAGGTTATTTCTGCCAGATAGTTCTTGTTATGGACCCTTTAAAAGAGTCCCTGAAGGGAAGTGCTTGATATGGAACCTTTAGCATGTACCATGGAGAGAGTGGTAATGTCATTAGGGTACTTCTTGGAGGAAATTCATGATTAGTTCTTGAAAGGGTTACTGTGAAGGGGCAGATTTGCTCTATCCTTTTTGTTTTTTTTTATTTTAAATTTATTTATTTATTAAGGATTTCTGCCTCCTCCCCGCCACCGCCTCCCATTTCCCTCCCCCTCCCCCGATCAAGTCCCTCTCCCTCATCAGTTTGAAGAGCAATCAGGGTTCCCTGACCTGTGGGAAGTCCAAGGACCACCCACCTCCATCCAGGTTTAGTAAGTTGAGCATCCAAACTGCCTAGGCTCCCCCAAAGCCAGTATGTGCAGTAGGATCAAAAACCCATTGCCATTGTTCTTGAGTTCTCAGTAGTCCTCATTGTCTGCTATGTAAGTCCGGTTTTATCCCATGCTTTTTCAGACCCAGGCTAGCTGGTCTTGGTGAATTCCCGAAAGATCATCCCCATTGTCTCAGTGTGTGGGTGTACCCCTCGCGGTCCTGAATTCCTTGCTCGTGCTCCCCCTCCTTCTGCTCCTGATTTGGACCTTGAGATTTCTGTCCGGTGCTCCGATGTGGGTCTCTGTCTCCTTTCATTGCCTGATGCAGGTTAATATTCAGGAGGATGGCTATATGAATCCAAAGACAAACATATAGGCTCTATCCTTTTTGTAAGACCTTCAAACCTTGTGCTGTCTGCCATGATAAGTAGATTAAAGAGCCCTGGCAAAGCTAGTGTTATGACCTTTGGACATACTACTCCTTAAAAGTTATATAAGCAAACTTCTTTCTTCATGAATAACACAGCCAAAGAATTTTCTAGAATAAAAAAATATAGACTAATATATGACACATAATTGAGTCTTTAATTTTCCATCCTGATAGTTTCTGTCTTGTAGTTTGAGCATTTAAAATTTTTGTGATGACCTGTGTGACCTAAGGCAGTTCTTAATTTAATGGGGTGCAGGGAAGCCAAAAGGTTGAACACCCCTGATGACTTAGGGTTAAGTCTTCCATGTGGTTCACTTTTCATGTGTAATATTAGTTATGCATGCTTGGTCTGTATTTTCTGTCTCTTTTTAAAATGAATATTTTAAAATGAATATTTATTATTTTTATATTTATCTCCAATATACATAGTTATTTTATTGACAACTAGGATTTAGAGTATCAAATATTTAACTTTGATATAACTATTCAAATGTTATTTATATACTCTACATAAAATATGGCTCCTACAATATCCAGTCTGTTTTCAAAGATTTTTTCAAATATTTCACATGCATTGTGACTATTACTATTTTCACTTTTAATAAATTCTAAGAAAACAACAATAATGAGCATCACGTACATGCTTACCTGTGTGGACTCAGGCAGTACATACTGCAGGAGCAGTGATGAGGAGCATCACATGCTTTAGAAAGATTAATGATGAATTCAGTGCACACTTTCATCATTTACTGCTGGCACTCTCCCTCATCAGACACTAGGTCCTCCTTTGCATTTTTAATGTGATGTTTCCTGTCTCATGATAAACTTCCTTCATAATTCTTCCAGCAGAGTTCTAGCTTAATTTTCTATTTGTTTTCAGTTTTGAAAGATTTTTTTTTTTTTCTGGATTGAATGGCAACACTCAATCTACTTTAGGTTTTTTTTTTTTTTTTTGGATTTTTCGAGACAGGTTTCTCCGTAGCTTTTGGTTCCTGTCCTGGAACTAGCTCTTGTAGACCAGGCTGGCCTCAAACTCACAGAAAGTTGTGTTGGTTCTTAAAAGAAGTTTCTAGTTCTTATTAGGCTGCTGGCAATTGTCTGTGACTCCAACTCTAAAGGGATCCGGCACCCTCTTCTGGCCTTTTTGGAACCTGCAGTCAAGTGCACATATACATGTTCTCATGAAATTTTAAAAATTGTCTGTTGAAAGAATGTTTTAGTTATCTCTCTTTTATGTTACAAAGTCATTTATGTAAATCAGTAACTGTTTGTTATGCTGAAATAATTTTTGCTGTTTTTTTTATGTTTTCTCATCACTAGTTTTTAGAATTAATTTGTCTGTCCTTGATGTTGCTTTATCTATGGTCATTCTACTTAAAATTCACTCAAACCATTTTATCTGTGGCATTATCATATTTATCAAATTTGAATAAATTTTGTCATTGGTTTTTATCTGTGTTCTCCATTTTTTTCTGTATGGTTTCCCCATATAATAAATATTGATATTTCCCACAGAATTTGTATCACAGACTTATGTTTAATTATATGTGTATGTGTGTGTGTAAATACATATGTCCATATGTGAGTGCAGGTCCTGGTCAAGGCCAGAAGAAGCTCATCAGGTGGTCCTTTTAACTGGCATTACAAGTGGTTGTGAACTACTTTACTTGGATGCTGGGAAGTGAACTAGGCTGCTCTGCAAAAGTAGCAAGCCATTTCAGTCTTATGATATAACATCTGAAAAATCACAGATCTTCCAGGTGTCCGATAATCTATTGATTTTATCCTGTGTTTGTTGTGCCTTTGCAGTGTTGAGCATTGCATCCAGGTCCTTGCGTATAGTTCTGAGTTCTGCACTGAGTTATAACTTTTGCAACCCTCCAGAGATGTTTTTATTTCAGATCATTTATTTTTGTATCTCTTTAGGCTGTTTTATAGGCCCCAATTCTCTGATTATTTTCATTTTGATAACTTCCCTGAGTAAATAGAACATTTAAGCAAAATGTTTTCGCACCCTTGCCTGTTTATCTCGTCCTCACTGTTGTGACCCTGTATGTTTCCGTGGCCTGAATTCTTTCCTCTGGCTACTGCCTATGGCTCTCCCGCTTACATTATTTATCTGGCTATTTTAGTGTGAGTGCCAGGCATTTTCAGTCTTCTGTTTGTGGCACTAGATTTCATTGTTGTCCTATGAAGGGCACAGGAGTTTGTTTTGGGTGACTGTTGGGACCATTTGGAGTCCTGGCCTCCAGCTGCTCTTCCCTGCTGGAGATCTTTACTTTCCTTCTGATTTGAGTTACTGAAGGCTGTGTCAAAGTTGTTTACTAGTTCTGCTTCATGAGCATGTGTTGCCTTGGCCTTGAGGATCAAGGTTTTTCACCTGTTGGCCCACCTGGCTGTGTTGGGTATATAAGACTCCATGGTGCTATTCAATAAAGGGCTTCTTACCAGTGACTAGAAGTCCATGTCTCTGTCTCTCTGTCTGTGTGTCTTTGTGTCTTTCCATCTCCTAGCCCCTTTCCCAAAGCTCTCAAACTGTGTGGTAGCGCATAGAGCGCAGACATGCGTCGTGTGATGCAAGTGACAGCGCATATTACAGACATTATCACTGTGATTGTTTTGAAACTCCTTTTAAAGCTCTCTTGGTTAGGGTAAATATGAAGTAACCTTCATATTATCTGCAATTCTAATGCCTGTCTTTTGTGTAGTTTTTAATTAACACAGTTTGTGATCACTGAGGCTTTTTACTCTGACTCCGGGGAACCTGACAGTTTCTAGGCCATATGGTTCTCTTGAATTTTTCATTTTCCAGATTTCTGGAATTGTCATTTACATAGACATTTCCCCCTAGATTGTCCTGCTAGGATTTATACATGCACAGTTTGGTATTGACCACTAGTTCATGGTTCCCGCTAGACACATTCCTTAGACTCTGTGCATTCTCCAGCTCAGGGTCTCTGCTCTGGAAAGTGTGTATATCCCTGAAATCTGTATACTTTCTCTGGATTCAGAGTAGAAAATACAAGGAATCGTAAGGTTTGTGACATCTGCTTTTTCTCTGCATCATATTGGAGCTGTACTGCCCACACTTTGATACAGGAAAAGGATTTTTATTTTCTGCACTATTTTTATGAGAGTAGTTTGATCCTAAGTGCTCTTTCTCTTTTGCAGTTGGAAGTCTTCCAAACCAACTGCTTTTTCAGCAGATCATGGTAATTTTACAATTATTATATAGCTGAGTAAATTTCTGTAGGATTCGCTGGAACATTGAAGGGCTTTCCTGATAAAGGAAAGCTGGGGATGTTTGTTTCAGATAAACACACACGCCACACAGAGCATAAGCACATTTAGCTAAGAAACCTTGACTTCTGCCTGCACACTGTGCTGTGCCTGGGTGGAACCCTCCCAGTCTCTGTGACAGGACCTGTTTAACCATCCAAGTCATCTCTGGGAAGCCTTTCCCCACCACGGCCTATCAGCAGGAAGCTTGGGCCACCTATAGCTTAAAGGGCTACCACCCAGATAATTTCATATTTTACATGGAAAGCTTTAGTTTGAGGAACTCCTATGAATCCCAACACAGCAACACTTTGATGTTTTTATGGGCACAGTGAGAAGCAGTGTTGTTAAGAGTTCATAGTTTACTTTCACAAACTGTTCTTGACTGGAGAGGAGACTCATTAAGCGTGTTGGCCTCTCTTGTCGAGGACCTGAGTTCAGTTCCCAGCACCCACATAGTAGCTCACAGCTAAGTCCAGTTCCACCTCTTATAGCTCTAGTTCCAGAGATCCATCACCCTCCTCTGTCCTCCACAGCTACTGTACATGAGCGGTTAACATATGCACATGCAGACAAACACTCATACGCATAAAATAAAAATAAACATTTTATGAAAGTGACCTACTTCGAGTTTACTCCCTTTAGGAGCAAATGGGCTAAGGATAAAACATAGATTATAGAGTAGGATGCTAAAGCAGAGGATGAAAGAGCTTGGAAGGAGTGGATATAGGTAGATAACCAGTAATATGAGTAGATATAACAGTTCTATAAATAGATAATGGTTAATAAAAACAGACAATAATAAGCAATGAGGAGATTTAAAGTATGCAATTCAAGGCATAAAGATTTCTTAACATCCCAAATTTTGAGCGTGCTAAGACTGAAAATCTGCAGTAAAGCAAGCTAGTATGAAGAGAGATGCCGAGAGTCAGACATGGAACTGGAAACTCCTGGAGATTTCCAGAAATCTTAGGGAAGACTCTTAAAAACACTCAAATCCCAAGGAATAGAGATTTAGCCAAAGTTGACTGCAGATCTACCCAGCTAAATGTGTTAACCCCAGCTCTATGCTGCCCGACACCGTAACCACCGTGCCAGTCAAAGGGCACCAACCATTATTAACCTGGGCTTCTGGCAGTGATAGACTTCTCCAGGTAAATTGTATAGATAAAAGATCCCATTTTCCCCTTGATTCCTTTTTGGGCAAAGGATTAGGAAGAAAATTGTCTAAAAGGTGAGCAGATTTCATATGAATGTGTTGACAAACTGATGTCTCTTCAGTGTGATTCACTCTGTGAGAATGGAACTGTTGTGAGCAGGAGCTAAGCTTTTTATTGCTTAAAATAATGAACACGCTGTTATTTTTAAAACAATTCAGCCACCCAAGTTCTATTTTATTCCCCAAGCTAGTTCATACATTAAGATTCATGCTGCACTGCTTTCCTAATTCGGAAAATCTGAGTATTAAGAAAATGTCTTTGTGTAGATTATGATAAAGCTCCTGCAGAAGTAGTATTTCTCCATTCTATATGAATGTTTTGTGTTGTGTTTAATTTCTTCAGTAGTTAGATATACACCTAATAATGATGGCTAGACAGACATGTGGGCAGGCAGTATGGTACCCAGCATCCTGTGCAGTCAGCAGGTGCTTCTATCCTCTAGCGCGTTGACATGGTGGAAATGAAATCGATAAAGCACATACCTAGAAGGTATTAGTACATGTTCTGAACCATTTGCTGGGATGTAATTAAGTTATATTGGTCTTTTGTAAGAAAGGGGATGTGATTAATGCAATTTTCAACAATAGTATCTTATCATTGCATCTGCTGTCTCATTTTAACCCTAACAATGAAATTTAGGAACAGGCTTAAAATCCTTGGCTGCCACTTAAAATTTCATAACTGTAAATATACATAGAATTAATATGCATGATTTAATTTAATTCTCCAAAGAATTGACACATAGGTTATTTGAACAGTGAAGCACAACACAGACAAAATTATTTGACTATCATTTTAATTCATAGACATATTTTAGGATTAAAATACTTCAGGAAATTTCCTGTGGCCTAAAGATACCATTGGGTAATGATGCTTAACCTCTGAAATCTGCTAAAGTTAAATATTGTAAATCATTGTCTTGGATGTCTCATTTTAAATTTACTTTTTATATTTATTCATTTTTATATATGTGTGTGTGTATTTTCCTACCTGTATGGTTGTGCACCACATGCATTGCATCCCCTAGAACTATAGTTACAGATCTTTGTGAGCCATCATGTGGTTGCTGGGAACCAAACCCAGGTCCTGAAATAGCAGCTAGTACACTTAACCACTGGGCTGTCTCTCCAGGCCCTGAAGTTTCCCTTTTATTTGCATTTGAAAATGATCACACACAGCTCCAAATTAGTTATCTGGCATTCATTAAAATCCAGTAAATGACATAAAGTCGATCAAAGCAAAAGATACCACATACTTTGTAATGTTACAGTGGGACATTCATTGGCTGCTTTTCTCATTGCTAAGACAAAGCACCTGGCAACAGCAACTTAAAGGAGGAAGAACTTCTGTGGCTCACAGCCCGTCATGGCAGGGAAGGCATGGCAGCAGGAGGGGGAGGTGGCTGGTCACACTGCATCCTCAGTCAGCAAGCAGGGAGAGATGAGCGCTGGTGCTCATGCTTGCTTCTCCTTCTCATTCAGTTCAGAGACTCAGACCACGAGTTGGTGCCATCAACATTCAGGATGTGCAATACCACCTCGGTTATTGCAGTCGAGATTCCTCCTTACAGGTATGCCCTGAGTGTGTCTCCTAGGGGATTCTGGGTCCAGTAAAGACTACAATCACAATTAACCGTCATGTGGTAGAAGAAAGGCTTGGTGAATAAACAATGCCTGTCCTGGAGATCAGGATTTGATCCTTGGAAACACAGGACAGAAAGAGAGAATGGCCTCTCAGTAAGTTGACCTCTGACCTCTACATACACACACCTTCGCACATGGGTGGATGCACTCTCCCCCCCCACACAAATAAATGCAAAGCATGAACTATTGAACATGACTACATGTGTTAATATTATGTAAATTTAACATATTTAATTACTGATATTTTTATAATTTGAGTCTATTTTTTGAGATTGCGTCTCTCTATATAGTGCAGGCTGGCCTGGGACTCAATATGTAACCTGGGCTCTGAACTAATTCTTCACACCGTTTTCTCTTCCTGAATTTATCTTGACGTCTTGCAAATGCAAGATGCACTTAACCCTTTGCTTCCGTCCATCTCTGAGGCTTCACAGTGATTGGCCTGTGAACCTTACTTACAAATCCTCACTGTGTCTATGACAGATCCAGTATTGAGAAAACATAGACACATTTTCCTCCAGCCAATTTCAGAGAGGCTAGTTCCAGCAGTATGTTGTACTTTTTGTTTTCTGGATGTCAATGTACCCTTATTGCTGCTGGCATTTAAATAAGAATGCATTATTCAGTAGTATAACATGGTTGTCTAAAGTGATATATAGAAAATACTTAACACATTTGCCTAGTGTCCATAGAGGCCGGAAGAAGGTTTTGAATGCTCAGGAACTGAATCTACAAACAGTTTGTGAGCTGTCATGTGGGTCTTGGGAATCAAACCTGGCTCCTCTGGAAAAGTAGCAAGTGTTATCAATGTCTTAGCCATCTCTATAGCCTTGGATGAAAATTTTAACTTAAATAATATAATTGGTCTTGGGGGGTAGCTTAGTGGGGGAGCACCTGCCTAGCATGTACATAGAGTTGGGTTCAATAAATAACACCACAGAAAGAAAAAAATGAGTGTTAATTCAAACATTACTAAGGTGAATTTGGAGAATAGTGTATTTCTAACAGAAATTTATTTGCAGTTTGTTTCATAATCTGAAACATTCAACATTTTATGATTGAAGAGGGCCTCTGAATATTCTCTCTGTGGGAAGACAGCAGCCACTGTTCCGCTATCCCTGCTGGCAGATGTGGAGTGATGGCAGATGATATGGGTGGCCACCCAGCCTCGGCTCTGTGGTCATGGCTGCAGGGTTTCTCTTTCTGTTATTGCCCATCAGTGTTGGCAGTTTTTGTTCATGTGTAAATGTGTGTGTGCAGGTCGGAGAACAAATTTTTGGAAGTATGTTTCTTCCACCACATGGATTTCAGGGATTGAACTCAGGTTATCAGGTTTGGTAGCAAGTGCCTTTACCTGATGAGCCATCTCTGAGTCATCTCGCTGACCTGAGAGGCAATTTTATTAAAATTATTTTCCACGTATGGGTATCCTGCCTGCATTTATATCAGTGCACTATATGTGTGCCTGGTGCTCATAGAGGCCAAAAGAATTGATTATTTTCTTCCTCTTTGCTTATATTATATTGATTATCTTTAATGAGAAGTCAACTCATGCTTTTTCCTCAGTCACCCCCCCCCCTCACTTCAAGCTCACCCTCCTCTCAGTTTCTTTGAAGGAAAACTACTTGAAATGACTTCCCTGGTTTATGTCCCAAACCATATTGCATAATTATGTAATGGCTATCAGTGAAAGGAATATTCAAGGAAGTACAGGCCCAGGGCAGTTCCTACCTCATGTGAATTTCAGTTTAAACTCCAATATTCTTTCTGCCTTGTCTGCATTCTTAAATACTTCAGACCTAAGAATTTTTTTTTTTAACCAGTCAAATATTGGCCCGAGGAAAACAATGCTGTCCCTAGACTCCCATATAGATTTCTTTGAAGAAATTCCTTTAAAATAATTAAGGGTATAGAAAGACTGCTTGGTGGTTAAGAGTACTTGCACCTACTGATTTTGCAGAGGACCCAGGTCCAGTTTCCAGTGCTCACATGGTGTCTCACCTCTGTCGGTTACTACAGTTCCGGGAGATCCAACATACTCTTCCTTCCCACCTCTGTGGGCACTGCATGAGAACAAGGCAAAGGAGTGTGTGAGTGACATGTTTGGGGAAGGAACAGTGACGTGGTGTGGAGAGCGATCTCATCGGATCATCTCTTATCATCAGTTTTTGGTGAAGACTCAGAGGCTGAGTCTTTTTCAGCCTGATAGGCATGTCGGGTGAGCAGCTGCATGGCTGCCTGTGCCGGTCTGAAAGAAAGGCTGGTGTCCACAAACTGTCACAGCCTGGCTGGCTTAAGAGAATGAACCTATTTTCTCATGGCTCTGGAAGTTGAAAACCTACGTTGAGGTCTCTCCAGGCTTCATTTCCCCTAGCACCATCCTTTGTATTTCTGATAGCCACCTTCTCAAGGTGTCTGCCACGCCTTTGTTTCGTGTAAACCCATGTGTTTCCCTGGTCTCCTCTTCTTGTCAGGGCCCCAGCTAATGTTCTGTTACAGCCTCACCCTAAAGACCTCAACTGAATTCAATCACCTTGAAAAATGCTTTTAAAATTCTCTCTCCCTCTCTCTCTCTCTCTCTCTCTCTCTCTCTCTCTCTCTCTCTCTCTCTCTGTCTGTCTTTCTGTGTGTGTATGTGTGTATTTGTGCATCTGAGCGCAATGCCTGAGGAGGCCAGAGGAGGGTGTTGAATCCCCTGGAATTGGAATTACAGGCAGTTGTGAGCTGTCATATGTGGGTGCTGGGCAACTGATCTCAATTTCTCTGCAAGAGCAGTAGTACTTGCTTTAAACCACTGAGCCATCTCTTCTGTCCCTCAATCACTTTTTAAAGACCATCTTTCTTAAAGTAGAAAAATACTGGGACTTCTTGCAAACTTAGGGGAGGACAGTTCAGCCCCCAGATCACATAAGTTAGAAAGTGTAATGTCCCGGAGGCTGAAGTGGCAAGCGCCACTGAGCATCATAACTTGATTAAGAAAATTTATTTGAATCTCAGGGCTTCTTTATCGTCAGGTGTCTTTGACGGCATTTACCCACAGTCATGTTGTAGTTGTGCTTATGTTTTTTGAATTATAAATGCTGAAGTTTACTAAAATATTGTCCCCTCTGAGAGTAACTTGACTATGAAACAATCACACACAACATTGATTCCTGCATATTAGGCCAGAAGAAAATTGTCCATAAACTTCCATAGGAAAAGTTATGATCCTAGAATTGAAAATTTAGAAATCTATACATAAAAGGTAATTTTTTTAAAAAGCAAAAAAGACAAGAAAACATTTTTACTTGTTTTGTTGTTAGTGGTGTTATTTGTTTGTTCATTTGCTTGTTTAGATGATAATGGTCTCTGTTGCTCAGATTGGCCATATCCACTATGTAATGGAAGATGACCTTGGAACCTGGTCCTTCTGCTCCACCTCCCACATGAGGAATATTGACCTGGGTCACTATGACTTGAAGAGAAAAAATATAGAAAATACTTCTAATAATTCAAGTCAAAGAAACATGTAGATCTGTATATAGACAGGAGTAGTAAAGGAAAAATTTCAACTCTATTTTTCAGTACAGAAATTAATTTTAAAAGATTTATTTTTTATTTTAAATATTCATTTGCTTTATATGCATGTCTTAGTTATGATTTGCATTGTTGTGATGAAACATCATGGCCAACATCCAGTTGGCGAGGAAAGGTTTCATTTCATCTTACACTTGTGGTTTATTATCCAGGAAGTCAGGGCAGGATCTCAAGGCAGGAACTGACAGCATGGAGGAGTGCTGCTTACTGACATGCTCCTCAAGGCTCACTCAGCCATCCTTCATCTACCATCCAGGACCACCAGCCCAATGGTGGTACCACACACAGTTAGCTGAGCCCACCTACATCATCCATCAATTAAGAAAATGCTCCACAGGTTTGCCTACAGGTCCCATCTTGTGCAGGCATTTTCTCAATTGAGGCTCCCTCTTTTCAAATGACTAGCTTGTGTCAGCTCGTCATAAAACTGGCCAGTACAGTGTATGAGTGTCCGCCTACATATATGTCTGAGCACTATAGGCAAGCAGTGCCCACGGTGGCCAGGAGAGGACATCAGATCTCCTGAGTCTGGAGTTAGGGATAGTTGTGAGTTGCCATGAGGGTGCTGGGAATTGAACCTGGTTCCTCTAAAAGAGCAGTAAGTGCTCTAAATACCTGAAGCAGCTGGAGAAGTCATCTTATTACTATGCTAAATCATCAATAAATGCAGGCACTAGACAAGCCATGAAAGTTAACATAAAGTTAATTGTTTATTAGTTCTAATTCTATCATGGATTTTTTGGTTTGGGTTGTGCATAAGACACATTCCATACTGAAAGCATGAAATACTGAATGGTTGATGTTTAACATGAAGTTCCACAGCTTTCATCTCAAATGCCAAAGCTAACTCCACAGAAGTTCACTGAATTGCGTAGACTTTAGGTCTTAATTTTGGTGTGTGACTTTTTTTTTTTTTAAAAAAAACTATTTGCAAAGCTTTATAAATAAAGATTATACAATTAAAAAAGTAATGAATATTTAAACTGTATGGCATTGAAAATTCATTGTTTTCAAAAGAAGGTGATTTGAAAGTCCATGCTATCCATCTCACTTCAGAAGTCTGATAAATTGCAAAATAAAGAGATAAAAACATAAATGCAAGTAGGGATAAATAAAACAGATGAGAATGCTGTCTCCAGAGCGGTTACTTGGAAAAGCATCCCGTAGGTAATGCAAATGCACCCCTCACTAAAGAGCGTGGAGTATACGATTATATCAGGCAATTTCAAAAGCGAGGTAAAATAGCTTGCCTGAAAAAGCAATTTGAATTGATGAATAGTAACCAAAGCATTTTGTCCCCTGCTTCACCTGTCACCTACAAGCCCTAGCCCCAAATATCTGGGCCATAAATTCAAAGCAATCTGAGATACACACAGGAAATTAAGAACTATAAGCTCAGGGAAGGTATGAATTGACTATTAGCAATTTAGGCAATTCACACAAATTGTCAGTTCAGTCATAAAAGTGGCACGGTACTAGTTCTGGGTATTTCAGAAGAAATTCATATGGATAGACAACCTAAGGAAATTTTTGTATCTGTCTTGATATATACAGTAGGCAGCTGAGGCCACAATAAAATGTGAGGGTTCCCACCACATAAAATATTTACAACATTTTTTTTGATGAAAACTTTTCTGTATAGAAGGCCTTCTCTCCATATTCTGACTTCCCTCTTGCTCCTCACTTTCTCTATGGATCACTGAAAAACACCTTATATCCAACTTTTCATTGATTTTGGCGCCTGGAGCCACTCACTGGAAATCAATGGCTTTCTCTTCAGTAGGTGTGAAAGGGTTGGGTAATTGACAGGATGCGCCAGGGTTGGGGAAGAATGTTGGCCTTGGGGATGGACTCTTTTTCTTAACTATCTCAGATGTCAAACCGTCTTGCCACTGTGAGGGTCAATCTTCCTGCCTGGCTGGATCCTTCAGATTCTATTTCCCATAAAGCAATGATCTCTGCATCCTTCTAAGGCAGTGGTTCTCAACCTTGCTAAGGCTGCGACCTTTGGACGCAGTTCCTCATGTGCTGGTGACTCCCCAACCATAAAATGATTTCATTGCTACTTCATAACTGTAATTTTGCTACTGTTGTGAGTCATAATGTAAATATATGATATGCAGGCTATCTGAAATGAGACCCTTGTGAAAAGGTCAGTTGGGAACCACTGTTCTAAAGTGTAGTCATAATCTTCATAGTTATATTGCAAAGCTTTGTTACATCCTATTACCAAGGAGTAGCAAAAGAGCCACGTTACTACTCTCTCTTCCAGAAAAGTCTCTACTGATCCCTGCATCTATTTCCAGGTAGACAGAGGGGCATGGAGGTCATTGCCATATGCTTTGAGCTCATGGCCTGAGAGTGTGATAATCCAATCCCTGGGAAAGTCAACAGAAAACACAGCCAAGGGCCACTTGAAATGGTATCTGCCTGCGGGGCTTTAAAAAATGACAAAGACTACTTTAAGGCCAGGAAATGTGTGAACTGATCTACCCTAATTGCTCCTGGGGTGTCTTTCCTAGATCAGAGGGTGACTACTGCCACAAGGATAGAAAGAGGGGTGCCATGAGACCTGGCACCTTTGCAACTTATCCAAAAAAAAAAAAAAGAAATTTTTTTCCTTTTTGTACCCCTTAATGTACAAGGCTTCCCTACATGGAAAAATGTTACATATGCAGAAAGCCATACATCTCTTTTTGTTTATACCTAGGGAGTTTAATCTTTCTTTTGGCCAATGCTTGAAAAGATTTAAATACTAACGTGGTGTGGATGGATGGAAGTAACCTGGATGCCATGACAAAACCCCATCGTTGGGATTGCAGGGTTGCTATTATAGAGTTCCTACTAGAAAACCTGTTTCCAAAACAAGAGTTATACGGATGAGGGCTGGAGAGACAGCTCAGTGGTTATCAGAACTTAACGTTCTAATAAAAGATGCAGGCTTGATTCCCAACACCCACAACACCCACACCCCCCCCCCCCCCCGTGATGGCAGTTCCAGGGAATCTAATGTCTTCTTCTGACCTCCACGGGCACCAGGCATGCACAGACAAACATGCAGGAAAAACACAAATACACATAAAATAAATTAATAAATCTAATAAAAATAAAAAACAGTCGTTATGAAGATGAAAATCAAGTTCTGTTAGGTTGGCTAATTAATGGCCTGAAGTTAAGAAAATGACCACATGGGGGCAGCACTCAGCCGTGCTCAGTGCCTCTTGCTTCAAAAGTAACAAAGTAATCCACACTATCCTAAGGCAAGTATTTGTACACCAGTATATTGGTTTCCAATTTTTTTTTTCAGAAAATTTCATGACTGGGAAAAAATCATTAATTTTTATCTCCATAGTGTCAAGTCAATAAAAGGGGGACTTCATCAATACTCCCTGCCAGTTGAATCGTTTCCTCTCAATATTAGAAGAAAAATATTTTTTTTACTCCTTCATAACATTTAGGGGTCCATGTAGATTTTTCTAAATGCCTTATTTACACAATATCTCTAGTTTTATGAAGATAAATCCTTTTGGATTTTTTATTATTATTTTTGTATGATTTTTTTTTCTCCTAAATTCTTTTACTTTAGAAAAATTGGGAAATTTTTAAACTCAAAACTTCATGAGTTGGGGCCTGGATAAATGGTTCTGTGGTTAAGAGCGGGTACTCTGCCCTTTCAGAGGGCCCTAGTTCAGTTCCGAATATAGACCACCTGTAACGCCAGCCCAGGGGATCCGATGCCCTTGTCTGGCCTCACGTGTATGGACCTACACCTACCCATAAATGAAAATAAAATAAATCTTAAGTAAAGAAAACACTTCATTGTTCTTGAGTTCTCAGTAGTCCTCATTGTCCGCTATGTTCAGCAAGTCCGATTTTATCCCATGCTTTTTCAGGCCCAGGCCAGCTGGCCTTAGTGGGTTCCCGATAGAACATCCCCATTGTCTCAGTGTGTGGGTGCACCCCTCGCGGTCCTGAGTTCCTTGCTTGTGCTCTCTCTCCTTCTGCTCCTGATTTGGACCTTGAGATTTCAGGCTTTGGGGGAGCCTAGGCAGTTTGGACGCTCACCTTACTAGACCTGGATGGAGGTGGGTGGTCCTTGGACTTCCCACATGTCAGAAAACCCTGATTGCTCTTGGAGCTGATGAGGGAGGGGGACTTGATCGGGGGAGGGGGAGGAAAATGGGAGGCGGTGGCAGGGAGGAGGCAGAAATCTGAAAGAAAGAAAGAAAGAAAGAAAGAAAGAAAGAAAGAAAGAAAGAAAGAAAGAAAACAGGCTGAGTAAGCCATGGGGAACAAAAAAAAAAAACCACTTCATGAATGGGTTGTGGGTTACCAAGTCTCACCTACCAAAAATACATTTTTTCTTCTCTCCTTGTGGCAATGTCTACCGTTATGCAATAGTAACACATGGGTGGGGCTTTGCTAGGCGGTTTCAGTTCTGTATCTTTCTGCTTTCCATTGGCTCCTGTAGAGATGTCCTGGCCATGTGTCTAAGGGCCAGGTGTCTCTCTGAAGTTGACAGCAAGAAGCAGAGTCCTTAGCCACCCAGGCCTGCCTTCCAGGGACTGCTGATTCCTGGTTATAAAAGCAACACGTTCCTCTCCCTCATCAGCCAGGGAGGAGACAGAAATCCTTAATAAATTAAAAAAAAAAAAAAAAAAGCAACACGTTTCTCTATTCCATGCCTGCAATTGCAGCTTTCTGAGACAGCAGGAACTTGTCCTGGCAGAAGCTCCTGTTATATTCTGGGCAGGAATTCAGTACCTTCTACACTTTATCACGTGGAATCTGCACAAACCCTCTATGTGAGGTAGATCTGATTCTTATTTCCATTTGATAATGAGTTACACCAAAAGAGGTTTAATACGCGGCCAAGGTCACACAAGATAGAGGCCGGCATCGCTCTCAGCCGTAGTCTTGAAGGCTCTGTTTCCCCCCAAGACTCAGGCTACAAGCCACTCAAATTCCCCTTCATTAACCAGCTGCCCACACTGTTCCGTTCTAATTCTCATTTTTATTTAGCACAGAAAATTTCCTCCCCCACATATACAATTGCTCTGCTTTTCCTTTGATTTCCCTTTCAGATCCTTTTATACAAACCTTTATTTATGATAAGACCTATATGTCTTTTCTTTCTCCTCACTTTTCTCGCGTATCCTCTGTTAATCTGGTTCCGGATCTCCAGGCTCCTGTGGCACTTAACAGAGCCTCCATCTCCATGCCTTGGATCCCCATATTCTTACTGCTCTTTGCTTTGGATGTTTCTGGGAGGTGTTCTCACTTCCTGGGTACACCTGACCACCCCTCTGTTTGTCTCTAGAGTGTTCTCTATCCCTATCTTCAGCACGCTCCTCGCAACAGCAAGCGACTTGATCTCCTAAAATAGCAGTGGTCTCTTGAGCAGAGACAGGCCGCTTCTTATGCAGCTGTGTTTCAGCTGGACTGGTGATGGCCCCAGAGTGGGTCTTCCGTAAATGTATCATCGATGAGAAAATAAAGAAACGAGGTGGAGAGGAGGGCTCCCTAGGCCGGAGCCTCACTTGGTTCAGCTCTAATGATATGAATTCTAGAAAACGAAAGAATTCATCTGTTGTGACTTCTTTACGTTCCCCTAGCATGCCCGTTCATCAAGGAGAGATCGGTTCATCCCAACGGCATGATGTCTAGGAGAGGCATGGCGGCGGCAGGCTGTTGTGGAGGCAGGTGCTTGTGTCTGAAGGCTTGAGCTTTCAATACACATCTGCTCCTTCCCACAGGGTATCGGTTTTTAAAAGAAACAGGTCTTTCACAGCTGGTTTCTGTGAGTAGGGACATGGGGTGACGCGGGGATGCTTGCAGAGCGGATGTACAGAGTGGGTGGGCACAAAGGCTCCTAATGTAGGCGAATTTACAGTGTGTGTGTTAGGATGAGTCGGGATGACTTCTAAGAGATTGTGGGAACCTGGCTCACTGTTCGTGTTTTCAGACTGAAGGCCCAAGTCCCTGAGACCCCACCCCATGCATCTCCTTGCCTCTGAGCTCAGTGTGGAAGAGCAGGAATCACAGCAGTTACAGTATTAGGGAAGAAGACCTTGGCTGGTGGGGTGGGGGGTGCAAAGGAGAGTTTTTAATGAGTTATAAGGGAGAAACAAGGGGAGTCGTGCCAATCTCTCTGAACCCTTTTAAAAATTGACTTTGCTTCACAAGTATTTTTAATTTATTTGCTAAACCAACACAGAAAGTAATGGCTTCCATGATAGAAATTTCATGTGTGTATGCCATTATGCCTTAAACACTTTTTCTTCTGGGAAATGGGCGGAAGGAGTGCAGAAGTAGTAGCCCATGGCAAGGAAGAAGTGGGTCTAAGAACTTCAAAGTGGATTAGTGTCCTTCTTCACTGCTTCCTGGATGCAGACTGCTGTCAAGATCTTTAAATCCGTCATGGAAAGCTCTCTGCTATCTGTCCCTATATTCTATTTCAGTGGTCATCACTGTGCTGTGAGCTCCTGTGAGCTTGAGTCATCAAACTTAGCGTGACAACTTCCACTCCAACCTCCATGCCTTTAGGCTCAGCATCATCTAACCTCCCCTGTACGGTACAGCTTCTTAAACATCTCTATTGAGCTGGCCCCAACTTCTTCATCCTCCCCTGTCTTTCAGAGTGTTCACTGGGTTCTAATAGGTACAGATTCTCAGTATGAACTCAGTTTTCCTTCCTCATGTTGTCTTATGCTGTTCCTCTAAGTTAATGTTCCTGTGACTGTGTCAAGGGAACACATGGAAACTCTTCTTTCTCTGATCACTTTCTTTATCTGGTCAGACTTTTAGAAATGACAGCTTTGTCAGCCTTCTGGCCTTTGGCTTGCTCAAGATTTATAATGAAGTGTTTTACTCTTTTGGGGACCCACCACCCAGCTTCCATATAAATACATGGAAGCTTATTATTACTCATGAACGCCTGGCCTTAGCTTGACTTGTTCTTACCAGCTTTTCTTAAATTACCCTGACTACCTTTTGTGTCGGTGTCCGAAGCCCCAACATAAACTACTTTTCCCTAACTCAACTGGTACAGAGACACGGGAAATAATGAGACACAGTTCACACAGCAATATGGGAAGGGCATCTCAGGCTTCCTTCATTCCTGAAGATCTACCTGCATTTATTATTCAAACACCTTTTATTTCTCCAAGTAAACCAAGGTGGAAACTCATTAATCTTCTCTTTTCTGGGGACATGGGAACACCATCACACCTGCAACTAAGTCACCAGCTTGGAATCCACACCTCTCCCCAGGCGATCTACATATTAACAAAAGGGAAGGAGCAATACATCCTGAGCCTTTGTTAGGTGGCTACCGGAGGTCTGGCAGGATTGTAGCTGCCTTTGGAAACTAAGCATGGCCAGGGAACCTGGCTGCAAATATCTTGTATGAAATATGGGCCTACACTTTTGCCTCTGCGCTTTTTCCTGTATCTTACTTTCACTCTTACTCCCTGGCTAGCTGGATGACCGGGTGCCTGGTCCCTGACATCCTCCTCCCCCTGTTCTCTCATTGCTCCTCTTCTTCCTCGTTTTTCCTTCTCTTTATTCTTTCTGCCTGCCATCCTCGCCTATCCTTGCTCCTACCTCGCTAATGGCCATTCAGCTCTTTATTAGACCATCAGGTGTTTTAGACAGGCAAAGGGTCACAGCTTCACAGAGTTAAGCAAACACAGCATAAACAAAAGCAAAACACCTTAAAATGCCACTCCCCAACAAAGATTCTTCAAGTATCTCATCCAGTTTTAATCTTTCCTCCCTTCCTCTCTTCAGGTCTCAGCTCTTCCTGGCTTCTTGTAGGCATGGTGGTCAGTGCTGCCTGGTGTCTCCTCCTCTGGCTCTGAATGCTTTGGTGTGTTGAGGAGGAGGAGGAGGAGGACCACAGTCCAGCCTCTCTTCCGTGAGTCACCAATGTTGTCATCTTCTCTTGGAGGTATTCTCTGTCTCTGTGTGTAGCATCCATTGTTAATAATAACCTCTGGAGTACAAGCCCCCAAGTGTTTGTTCTGAAGAGAGTGTGTGAGGCTCAGGGGTGCCCAGGGGAGAGATGTGGGTCCCTGTAGAGGATGTAAGGTCCTGGGGTACTCTACAGGGGGATACAGGATCCCTGGGTGCCCTCCAGAGGCTTGTGTTCTTACATGGGTCCATTCTGAACATCTAGCTGCCTTACTCTTCTATCAAGCCCCACTCATTGCTACTCTAGTGTCACGTCACTCCCTGTCACCTTCAAGATGGCTCAGTACATGTCCCTCCAGAATGTCCACATAACTAGCAGGAACCTCAAGGACAAGAGGCACACTATGGCAGTCTTGGGAGCTGAACCAGACTGCTTAGTCCTGTACTCCTTCTCTCTTTGTTCTTTTATTCTGCCTCAAAACATTCTCAAGGCAAATACCCTCACCGTTTGCATTCTATCCCTTGACTCATGTGTTGCAGTGTCCCTTACCCTTGTGGCTTGAGTCCTCTGTTGAAGGTGAGACCTTTGTGTGCTGAGTTACTTACTTGAAGGTGCCCTCCTTTGCCTTGAGTTGGCTCAGGCACACACTCCTCCATGGAGATGAAAAGCGCACAGAATTCTCCTACTGATGCCTGTTTCCCTGGGACGGAGCGAGAGTTGCAGGGTGCTCAGCTAACTCCTACCTCTTCCGTGGCTGCCTGACCTTCCTCTTGATAGACTGTGCTGTGGTCAATCGTTGACTTTTAGCTTTAAATTTTAACTTTCCCATTGGTGAAATGGTAAAAAATTCCAACATGGCATTCTTAAACGTTCTAGAACAACATATTCATATAACAAGAAGAACAGTTAGACTTCAGTACACATGCCAAGGGAGTTGGTGCACAAAGCCGCCCCTGACTGCATCTTGATCAGACCCTTCCATCAGCCAGGGGGGTGTACCTGGTTACCTCATTTTCTGATAAGCTATCATCTGTCCCAAGGCCATGACCCACACGACTTCTACCTGTGCCCTCTCTGCCGCTGTGGAAGACAGTTTTTCCCCCCAAATATGCCACATAGTTTATTTCTATCCACCATGTTGAAATTGGTCTTAAGAGTTTATCCAATCAGATATGTCCATCCCATACATAAGAAAACTTATGCCTACAAATGACCAGTAAATATCAATATGTTTTTCTCAGCACTTCCCAGATATGTGCCTCCCACCTTTCTACACATCCAAAGCCTACACAGCCCACTTCCAGTCTCCTTCTGTCCAAGCCCTGGTTCTCTGTGGTGTCGGGCCCGCTTGAAGTTTATACCAGTGCTGCCAACACAGCTGCTCAGCACGTCCCCACCCATCACCTTGGCATTTCTTTAATTACCTGTGGCTAATTAAACAAGTTTATTTATTTATTTATTTATTTATTATGCATACAATATTCTCTGTATGTCTGCAGTCCAGAGGGCGCTAGACCTCATTACAGATGGTTGTGAGCCACCATGTGGTTGCTGGGAATTGAACTCAGGACCTTTGGAAGAGCAGGCAATGCTCTTAACCGCTGAGCCATCTCTCCAGCCCCCCCTGTGGCTAATTTAAAAGGCAGTTTTACAGGCATGTGGCTTTACCCACCTTCTATCTTAAGTGCCCAGAGAAACTCTTATGGTATTTTTCTCACGTGGCATTTCAACTCAGTTTAGCATCTGCTGTTGCTATCCTTTCATTTGCGAGAAGGTAACCCACTAAATGGATGGAAAGAGAGGAGGCCAAAATTCGAAAATAGAGACTGGAGAGGTTGTGCAATACTCTCCTCAGCCAGTAGAACGTCTGTGAGTGATCGAGTGAGCACCCTGGATGAAGGAGAATTTTGGTCAGGTCTGAGAACTGGAATAGCCCGAGACAGCTGTATTATAAAGACAGAGGGAACTGGACAGCAAATCAATACTCTCATGGAACTAGATGGCCACTTCATTTCCAAAGAAGTTAATTTGGATTGCAGCAATTTTGCAGTTGTTTCCCCACATGACTGAAGAAATGGCGCAGCACTGTCTCAATGACATTCTTGTTTGCCAGAAGTGATTTTGTGTGTGTTTTGGGGCACAACCTTCTGCCACCTCTGGTGACAGCGGGAGAAGTTCAGCTCAAGAACCTTCCCGAGAGGCCCACGTGGAGCTCCCATGGGACAAAACCCATCTAGGGTCAGGACAACCCACACTGTTCCTGACGTGAAAGGATTGCTAACACGAATTTACCAAGATGTCTTCTGTTCTCATTAAAGGCAAGCCAACGCCTCTCCTTCTCCTCTCTCCTCGTCCTCCTCCTCGCCTTCCTCCTCCTCCTCCTCCTCCTCCTCCTCCTCCTTTTCCTCATCCTCCTCCCCCTCTTTACTTTTCAAAGACATCATCACAAGGGGAGAGTCTGGTAGTTAATGGTTCCGCTGAGATGCTGCTGCAGATCCAGGACCTTGCTCCCTACCCTCTCCAATACTGTCCTTACATGTCACTTACAGGATGCCCAAGTGAGTTTTTGGACAACAATGGCTCGTGTTTTATATTCATGAAAAAAAGAAATTGATGTGGGAGTGTCATATATCAATCTGTTGATTTCATTGGTTAAGCAATAAGGAAACTGTTTGGTCCTGATAGGTTAAAACATAGGTGGGAGGAGTAAACAGAACAGAATGCTGGGAGGAAGAGGAAGTGAGCTCAGAGAGACGCCATGCTCCCCTCTCTCTGAGACACACGCGATGAAGCTCCGACCCAGGATGGACATAGGCTAGAATTTCCCTGGTAAGCCACCTCGTGGGCTACAGCAGATTATTAGAAATGGGCTAGTCCAGGTGCGAGAATTAGCCTAGAAGAGGCTAGATAGAAATGGGCCAAGCAGTGTTTAAAAAAATACAATTTGTGTGTTGTTATTTTGGGGCATAAGCTAGCAGGCGGCTGGGGTGCTGGGGACGTAGCCCCGCCGCTCCAATTACTACAAGAAATAACTTGTGATAATCTCAGCATGAAAATCGAAAACAAGATGGGTCAACAGGTAAAGGTGATTGCGGCCAGCCTCATTATTTAAATTTGACCCCTGAGCTCCACATGGTGGACGGAGAGACCTGACTCCTACAGCTTGTCCTCTGGGCTAATATACAGTAACGCGGTGTATGTGCACCATGCACATACATACACTCATGCAAAACAAGTCAAGGGAATGTTCAGATAAAGAACATATCGAAAGTGAAAATCTCTGAATCACATGGGGAATAGAAAATTTGCATTTTTCTTTCTATGTGGCCCCAAAGAATACTGGCCTTATCAAATGCTTCCCAGGGTCGGCTGTGTCCTGTTGGGCCTGAGCACAGTGAGATTATGTCACCAAAGGGTGATGGCAAACCCTCTAAGACCACAAAGATGTTGTGAGTGTAAATGTGTGAGTGTGTATGTGTGTGTGTATGTGAGTGTGTATGTGTGTGTGTAAAAGAGACAGTGTATGAGTGGGTTCTTATTTATATCTAGTTTGCTTCTAGTGGTGAAGAAGCACAATATTGAAGTTTTGTGCTGAGAGTCTTGTAGACAGCCACACCATTTGGTGAAATCAGTGTTTACTCAAGTTGCTGTGAGCTACCTGCCCACTATAGAACCAGCAACCTCCTCTGCGCGGACAGAAAGGCAGTGCCACACAGTTATAAGGAAAACAAATGCTAGCAATGAGGATCATGGGAGGTAGGGTAAGACCCTTAGATCCAAGGAGGTTAGGAACATAAAGGATAATGAGGCATTAAGCTTTGCTGAATGTGTATAAACATCCCGCTGCGTGGGCTGTGTATAGATTAGCTAGGGGACGTTTTGGGATATTGAGAGTAATGTCTGGCTCTTATGTTCAGCTACTATTATTATGACACCAGTATTAAAAATTCAACATAATTGAATCTTGATTTGTGAACAGTGTCTGGAATCTTCCATTAGCTCAATGCTCTTCTTTTATTCTTTTTCTTTTGCATGTGTGTGTGTGTACGTGTGTGTGTGTACATGTGTGTGTGCATTTACAAGCAAGGTACTTTAAGTTTTACTGTACATTTCAATAAAAAATAAGTGATTACCCTTGTGATTTATGTATCTGGAAGTAATTTTTTTCATGTTACCTTTGCTTAGAGTCGTATTATGCTGTCCACAGCTTAGAGTTGTTGTATTATAATCAATCTGAGATACTTCCTGTGGCCCAGTCTTCTGTTTGAGTCTGCATGAATATTCATGTACATGCTTCATTCTGTAATATCAGAATCCTGACAGAGCATGGGAAGTATTTATATTAGCAGGGCTTAATCACTCGTGTGCTCCTTCAAGGAGAGTCATTTAAACAGTTCTCTGATGCCTCCTGAGAGGATAGAAGTAGCAAGACTCTGGTTTTTTTTTTTTTTTAAAAAAAAAACCACTCAAAATAACCAAATTTAATATATTGCTATGATGCTGCAGCATCAGCCTTGGATAAAACCAGAATAGCTAGAGGGAGATTATCTCAGGTCATCACTCTGGGAGCTCAAATAAGAGGGGTCAGCTTTAGCGTATAGCTGTGACTTTTGGCTGCAAACGTTCCTCATGGTGCTGGTCACACTGCTGAAAATGCTGAGGGGTGGGGAACAGATTGCCTAGGTTTTTCAGTGTAGTTACAAGACCCTGCCTGATAACTGCCTCCTCACGTCATGCACGAGAGTTACTTTAATTTTCTTATCCCAGAAAGAGTGAGCTGAATGACAGTTCTGGTCTATCACTTGCCCTCCCATAGAACTGTTGACAATGCAAGGAAATGCCCAAGTGACCGACATGTTAGATGCTGGCTACATTGCTGCTATTTAATGAGGCAGACTAAGTGATTCTCCAAGATTAGATTTTTATGACAAGCTGCCCCGCATCATATCGTACAGAACTATTTGTCAAAGAAACCATATTTGATTTTGACTGGTGCAGAAATCTGAGAGGGAAAATCCCCAGATTCTGTTCCATGTTTAAGAAGCACATAAGCCTGAGCACTAGAAAGTTTCAGCATAGGTGTTTGTTCTGATGAGAAAGTCTGGCTTCCTCCAAGTATTCTATTATTTGGAGTGAGTATATAAAACTTCAAGATATCTGCATTTGTCTTCCCAAAAAAAATCTGGGAACTGTCTCTAGGTAAAGTCTTTCTACAGGTTTTTGTTTTGTTTTGTTTTTTTCAGTTTTATAATTTTCTGTAATGTTGGGATTCAGAGAAGCAATCATCTAACTACCGAACTATGAAAATAACCCTGAATGTAACTGGTTTTAACCTTCTAATTGAAATACTCAGATTGGCTAAATGACTTAAATACAACACCCAAGAATTTGTGCTTGAAAGAAATATGTCTCACCAACAAAGATACATTCAACTAGAAGTAAAATATGGAAGGTGATTTTCTAAGAAAATTAAAAGTAAGCAGGAATATTCTACTAGAAAGACTTCAAGTCAAAACTAGTCAGAAAAGATAGAGGCAGAATATTCTAAAAGGAAAATATCCCTCCAAAGAGTATTCAATGGTTGTTTGTGTATGAATTTCTGTGTAAATGTGTGTATGCATATGCATATATATTGTACATGTGTGTATCTATAGACGTATGTGTATGTATCTTATACATGCATATTGCATGACTATATGTGTACATGCTTTTATGTTTGTGTGTGTGAATATTTATGTGTAAACAGAAGTTTCTTGTCCCAGCTGCCTGTTCCCAAATAACCACTCTGAGGCTTATATTAGTTGTAAATGCTCAGCCAATAGCTCAGGCTTATTACTAACTCCTTTTTAAATTTACCCATATTCCTTTATTTATGCTCTGCCACATGGTGGTATCTTTATTAGCATGATACTTTCATCCCCTACTCTCTCTACATCTGACTGGTGACTCCTGCCTCTGCCCTTCTCCTTCCAGTCATCCTTAGTTTGGTCATCCCACCTATACTTCCTGCCTGGCTACTGGCCAATCAACATTTTTATTAAACCAATTTGAGTGACAGATATTTACAGCATGCAAGAGAATTATTCCACAGCAATATGTTGTATGTGTGTTTACATGTATGTATGTATGTGCATATATGTTTATTTATGTACGTGTGTATGCATGTGTGTATAAATATATGAGGACAGATGCCCTAATATATAAACAATTCAATAAATTATTACATGGGAATAGAGAAGTCACCAGCTATTAGCAGACTCTCTACAGCAGATTTCGGCTCCTTACTGTGGGCTGCACAGTGACTTCCTTTCAAAGAATGAAATATTGAAAAAGGAGGGGAGAGGCAATTTTTCCAGGGAAGAAAGTAGATAAATAATAATCCAGCCAGGTGATAAAGGTGAATATCCCCAATCATAAATCATACTGAGACTCTGTGCCTTTGATGACACCTGATGAAACCGACAGCTCACCTTGGTGACTTTCCTTGCCCAAGATCATAATGCCAATGTATGAAACCCAGATAAGTTACAAAAAGAATAAATTCATCCACAGTATGCCTCAACACTGCTTCTCCAAATCCTCAAGGTCAATAAAAAGCCAGAAAAGTGAGATAAATTGCCACAGCTAAAATGAGACCACTGAGTTATATAAATGAAATACCTCTCTATCCTGCATGGAATCCTGGGGCAGAAGACAGACGTCGTGTGGTTAATACAGCTTGCCAACATGACAGGATCCAGAATCACCTAGAAGATAAACCTCTGGGTGTATCTCTGAGGATTTCCCTGATGGGGTTCATTGATGCATCCTACACTAATTGCAGGTGGCATTGCCTCACGGCTTGAGATCCTGGGGAGAAGGGAGATGTGAATGCCAGCTGAGCATTCGTCTCTCTCTGCTTCCTGGATCCCCAATGCCGACTCCAGATGCCTCGAGCTTCTACGGCTATGGCCCCTCGTGATGATGGCCTGAACCCTCAAACCAGGAGTCAAAAGAAACACTTCCTTTCTCAAAATGCCTTGCATTTGCCAGGTATTTTGCCATAGCAACAAGAGAACTAATAAACTATTAACCAACACTGAGAAATCTGAGAAATGAATGGACCTCAGTTACTAACTCTATCCAACATCTGCTCATTCATTTCAGTACTTGTGCTATCCTAATGGAAACTATAATAATGGACAGGGATGCAGGCAAGGCCAGTTCCAGAGGAACCGATTTCAATTGTCATCGTTCACATCTGGCAGCCACAACTGTCTGTAACTACAGTCCAGGGAATTCATTGTTCTCTTCTGGCCTCTATGGGCACTCAAGCAAATGGGGCACATATTAATACAGACATATACACGTACACATAAAAAAGTTTTTAAAATGCAGAATAATGGAAGAAGCTATAAAAAAATTACAGGGATTTTTTTTTTGTACTGTCTTTCCAACTTTGTAAATCTAAAACCTGTGTAATGGTACAGTGTATTTAAATACTCCTTAAAATCATTTAAGCCATATATTAGTTTATTATGGAATATGATTCTTTACATAATTGGAAATGTGAGGAAAGATTAAACTTATGATGATATAACCACTCACTTTGTTATATTAAACAACACTGGTAGAAGGATAATCAGCTGAATAAATGTACCAAATGTTTTATCAACTATTACTTTAATATTTGTTTTTATTGTGTATGAGCATTTTGCCAGCATCTATGTGCACCATGTACTTGCAATACTTAAAGAGACCAGAAGAGGACATTGGATCCCCTGAACCTAGAATTACAGGTGGTTATAAGCTGCCATGTGGATGCTGGGAACCAAAGCCAGATCTTCAGAAAGAGCTGCTAGTGTGTGCAGCCACTAAACCACTTCTCCAGCCTCCTACTTAAATATTTTTAGTACTTTTTGACAAATATCATAGGTTGGCTCACCTAAAATCCAAACCTTAATTCTTTCTCCTTTTCCTTACTATGACAGAGAGCACACACTCCAAAGGCTCCATTCCACAATTTTCCTTCTCGCAAGGGTGTGCCTATGTGTTTGGCCTGGAGCTGTGAGCAGAGTGTATTCATTGTTTTCTTATGCTTGCAGTAGGAATATGACTCCAAAATGGTTCAGCTCTCCCAGACAGCTAGGAATGAAGTGTTGGACCTCTGGGTGTCCTGAGATAGACTCCAGTTATAGAAACAGACTTCCCTTTGTTTAAATCGCTGGGCTGTGCTTTGTTTTATCACTAAAAGATCCCTTTCTAAAAGCATTGGATATTTATTCATTCATTTGTTTGATTGCAATTATTTGTAAACTCTTTATGTTAGAAAACCAATACTTGTCAAAAAGATTAGTACAAATTAACCCGAGAACCCATCATCAGACTTAGTGATGATCAACTTGCAGCGATCTGGCTTCATTTAAGTACGTTCTTGAACCTTGAGTCTTGGGGAGATGCTGTTGCTACTGAAAAAAATGTAAGGAGTATGTGCTTCAGAAATTGATGTGGAAGAGAATTGAAGGAAGCCGCTGCAGACAGGACGGCCATGTGTGAACAACAATTCAAATCTACCCATCGACACACGCTTACAGAGCGCCCATCAAGAAAGGCTGACCACACAACACTGGGGATCACGAAAAGCAAATTCATTGACTTCAAAGAGCTATGCTCCAGCAGGCACAGAGAGTAAGAGGGGTAGAATGGCCTTCAGACACAAGACAGGACACAGAATTCTAATGGGTCAACAAGGTGAGGGACCAAATGAGAATTTGTCTTTCTGTACAGGGGTAAGGCTGCTGTATGACACGGGGCTCTCTCAGAACTTTAATGAATTTGAAATTGATATTATAAAACTGGTGGAAAAATTGAATATCATCACGAGTTCAGAGATGGATGAAGCCTTCTTGTCTTAGCTCCCAAGAAAAACAAAGGCATCATTGGTTTCGGAGCTATCTTCATACATTCAATCTTACCAACAGCTGCAGAATGCCAAACTCATTTATACAGGATTATGTGGATTGTGAGTTAGATTTACAGCTTGCACACACTGCATATACTTTAATTATGTTTATAAAAGATTTCTGAGCTCTACATATTATATAAAGTCTGTTTGGTTTTGGCAATTCAATTACCTCTAACCTGAGGGTTCAATGGGATGAAATAATGCCTGAGTCTTTTATAGCTTATTTTCCAAAAAGGCACTCGCCACTACTTATTGATTTAATGATTTCATAGATAAGGAATAATCTTAATGAGGAAATGTATTTCCATCAGATACCTGTGTATCTGTGATGCTAAATATCTATATGCCACAGTTATACTTGGAAGTAGTATTGTGTCAATATAATGCTCGGTGGGGAAGAATGCAAGAATGTATATTCCTTTACTGCGTTTTAAGGTGGCCGTGTTTCTCCACACATTCTTCTCACATCAACTTGTTGACTACTATTTTCTAAAATAAAACTGTGGAGACTTTCTCTTCAACTGTAGGTTCCCTAGTTGTCACACTCTTTTTATTTTTTAAAAATAGCAGATAGATGCTCAACTTCCTTAGCGATCAGGGAAATGCAAATCAAGACAACTTTAAGATACCATCTTACACCTGTCAGAATGGCTAAAATGAAAAACACCAATGATAGCCTTTGCTGGAGAGGTTGTGGAGAAAGGGGTACACTCATCCATTGCTGGTGGGAATGCAAACTTGTGCAACCAATCTGGAAAGCAGTGTGACGGTTTCTCAGGAAATTCGGGATCAACCTACCCCTGGACCCAGCAATACCACTCTTGGGAATATACCCAAGAGAGGCCCTATCATACAACAAAAGTATATGCTGTACGATGTTCATAGCAGCATTGTTTGTAATAGCCAGAACCTGGAAACAACCTAGATGCCCTTCAATGGAAGAATGGATGAAGAAAGTATGGAATATATACATATTAGAGTACTACTCAGCAGTAAAAAACAGTGACTTCTTGAATTTTGCATGCAAATGGATGGAAATAGAAAACACTATCCTGAGTGAGGTAAGCCAGACCCAAAAAGAGGAGCATGGGATGTACTCACTCATATTTGGTTTCTAGCCATAAACAAAGTACATTGAGCCTATAATTAGTGAATCTAGAGAAGCTAAATAAGGAGAACCCAAAGAAAAACATATAGGCATCCTCCTGAATATTAACCTTCATCAGGCGATGAAGGGAGACAGAGACAGAGACCCACATTGGAGCACCGGACAGAAATCTCAAGGTCCAAATTAGGAGCAGAAGGAGAGAGAGCATGAGCAAGGAACTCAGGACCGCAAGGGGTACATCCACACACTGAGACAATGGGGATGTTCTATTGGGAACTCAACAAGGCCAGCGGGCCTGGGTCTGAAAAAGCCTGGGATAAAACCGGACTTGCTGAACATAGAGGACAATGAGGACTACTGAGAACTCAAGAACAATGGCAGTGTGTTTTTGATCCTACTGCACGTACTGGCTTTGGGGGAGCCTAGGCAGTTTGGATGCTCACCTTACTAGACCTGGATGGAGGTGGGGATTCCTTGGACTTCCCACAGGGCAGGGAACCCTGATTGCTCTTCGGGCTGAGGAGGGAGGGGGACTTGATTGGGGGAGGGGGAGGGAAATGGGAAGCGGTGGCGGGGAAGAGACGGAAATCTTTAATAAATAAATAAATAAAAATAGCAGATAGAGAAGTGGGTATTGTTATGGAATTTCCATAATCTGCCTGATGTTGGTCCTCACCCCTCCTCTCCCTCTCCTCCCTATGTTACCCTCCAATCTCCGCCTTTCTCACAGCAGCCCCAGCTTTGATGTCTCACGTGCTCTCTTTTTTTCCTTACACAGTCCTGAGTCTTTTCCTTCTCATGAAAAGTAAACCTTTCTAACCTTCTAGCTTCATGGCATGTACTCCCTTGTATATGCATATAAACACACATACACTAAAATTCTGGATTCAGATATGAACAAAAATATATGGCATTGGTTTTTCTAAGTCTGGGCTACTTCCCTTAATATAGTAATTTCTAGCTGCATCCATTTTCCTTCAATGTCGATGCATCATTTCTCTATAGAGCCAAACAAAATTCCATCATACCATGCTCTTCTCCTCATCTATTGGTGGAAATGGAAGAATGACCTCTAATAAAAACCTTTCATCAGCTCTGGCCTTTGCTGCCAACCGTCCTGCTAGGGAGTCTCACAAAGTCTCACTGGGTCCAACTTCCCTCGGTTTCTGCTTAGGGATAGTGCTTCATCTTCCCCCATGCACATCTTAAATTGTATATAGCTATGTAATATGCGGCATAGATATGCATAACTTATTTCATCTGAGGATAGGAAAGCCTGAAAATAAAGATGAACACTAATATTAAAATGCTCCTAAGTCTAGCACAGTGTTCCGACATATTGCACGTAAATCTGACTCACTATGGGAGCTTCACAGATACCTATGGAACCAGTTGTAATTTGTTATTTTATGTTGTATCAGCCACTCTTATTTATGGTATTGGTAAAAATATCCCATATGGCCTATTTGCATGCATAGATGATGTATGGGCGTTTTGCAATTTAGAGGAGTATGCTTTGTTTGTAAATATCAAACAGGGAGAAATGCTCTAAAAATAGCTATGGTCTCTGCTTTTTCTCAAAACCGATCTTTTCAATAATGTTTTTAAACGTAGTAAACTTAGCGACCAATGTGTATTTTCTGTGAATATAAGAAAGCAAGGGTGCTGATGCGGAGAACTGACCTTTGTCTCATGCCTGAGTGATGGGAATTGATCTCATTGTCAGGAGAAAGTAGACTGTGGAGGTAATGCACTCCAGAAGTCACACAGTCTATCTCAGGGGTCACTCAAAGCCTATGCCTGGGTTGTTGCTGTATGAAAAAGGAGGCCATGGATCACTGAGCTTGTATTTGTCTTCAAGATGGTCCAGGGAAATGTATGCTCTGTGTTGTCAGTTGGTTTTAAGATGCTCAACATACTCAGAAAAAATCTTCAGCTTTGACTTTGGGCCTTTGCCAAGCTCACTCTGAACACCTCCTCCATCCTGAACTGGAGGAGCAGCAGGTTTCAGCACCTTCTTTTCCCACATTACCTCTGTTTCTGCCCACCAACTGTTTCCTTTTGGCTCCTCTCCAACATTAGCCTATAAAAAACATTCATGCCAGCTTGAGAAGACTGGCATGGCTTTTCTGATGACAAGCACTATACATACTGCTAGGGTCTTAGAAGCTGCTGAAAACCAAGAATTAGAACAGACAGAAAACTCCGTCATTGCGAATGTAAGCAATGGCATATTTAATAAACATAATGAAAAAGTTATTTTTCTTTGACAGAAAGACTAGCATGAAATTACACACTCTTGGCAAGCCTCATTGGAATGCAACTTTTGGGCAGCTGTACTGTGCTGCATTTAGTCACCACCATTAGACAGGTGGCTTCTGATTTTTGCTTTTTTTCTCATAACGAATGGTATAACATTTTTCTATATTCACTTCTGCCCAAATTATTTTCCTAGAAATAGAGCCATATATTTCAATTTATGTATATTTGTACTGACAAAGTGGTTTCCCAAAACATTTTACTAGCTTCCGATATTGCCAGAAATTTGAGAGTGTGTGCTTAACAGCATGCAGAGTGTCTCAAACTTCTCATGTAAGAAAACTGGCTGTAACTGAACCTCCCATGTCTTCCCCTGTCTTACCTTCTCCTTTTCCTATATCTCAGCGGGTAAGCCTCATTTCTGTGTAAAGGGGAAAGTCCGAATTCAACCTATCTACAAAATTATTCAGAGCTATTGTCATTTTGCCTCCTTCCCATTCACCTTGGTGTTCGAGATCACCATGTGCTGTTGGCTCTCACCACATCTGACTTTCTTTCTTTTTTTTTAATATTTATTTTATTTATTTATTATGTATACAATATTCTGTCTGTGTGTATGCCTGCAGGCCGGAAGAGGGCACGAGACTTCTTTACAGATGGTTGTGAGCCACCATGTGGTTGCCGGGAATTGAACTCAGGACCTTTGGAAGAGCAGGCAGTGCTCTTAACCACTGAGCCATCTCTCCAGCCCCACATCTGACTTTCCAATGCAGGCTCCTTCTTCAGTTTCATAACTGTCTCCCACTCTTTGTCTTTTCCTCTGTGCTTATAATGCTTTCTTTTAAAGAATTTTATCACTAAAATTCTGATCTAGAGCCAGTGAGATGTCTCAGTGGGTAAAGGCGCTTGTAGCCAAACTTGGTGACTTCAGTTTGCTCTCTAGAACCTACATGGGGTAAGGAGAGAATTGGCTCACAAGCTGTCCTCTGACATCCATGTGTGTGCAGGATGTCACACACACACACGTACTACAGGTAGTTTCCTTTTAAAATGCTCATTTTACTCATTCTCATCTAGCTTTGTTTGCTTTGTTCTCAAAACTCTTCTGGCACGTCCCACTCCCCGGGACCAGGGATTGAACCCGGGGACTTGTACTTGTTAGCCAGTACTCAATTAGCCAGCTATCTTCCTGGGTTTCTTTTTACTTTGTATTTCAAGAAAGGATCTCACCAAGTTTCTTTGGGTGGCACTGGACTCCCTCATATTCAAGGGAGGCCTTATGCTTTCCATGTTTCCGTGCATTAGTCTCACTAATAGCTGTGAAGACAGGACTGTGTCCCTGAGCCCAGTCTGCTCATGTTCCTCGTTCTCTTCATTTCTTTTTAGACGAATGCTGTTCATTCCCTGCCTTTGCTTTTCCACTCCCAACATCTTCCAGAACATTAAAACCTTATTCCTCTGAAAGGGTTTTCCTCAGCTCACCAGTGAGGAACTACTTATAAGTTAAAGACTCTTTCTGGGACTCAAGACACACACACACACACACACGCACGCACGCACGCGCACACACACACACACACACACACACAAATGTAATTATAGTAGGGGAAATAATGCTAGATAGGGATGAGTGGGGAGAACAGCTGACTGTGATGACTGTTGATCACCAGCAAGTATCAGATACTGTGTCTCCTTTTTAGTTAATTTATTGTTAGCTTTTAGGAGGAGGGCCCACTTGTTTGTCCTGGCCGCCCAGCTAACTTAACCCCAAAATAACCCACATAGAAACTGTATTAATTAAATCACTGTTTGGCCCATTAGCTCTAGTTTCTTATTTGTTAATTATTACATCTTAATTTAGCCCACTTCTATTAATCTGTGTATCACCACATGTCAAGTAAAATTCCAGTGTCTATCTCTGGCAGATCCTTGGCATCTCTCCCTGGCTCTGCCCATCTTTTTCCAGTATTTAGTTTTGTCTTTCCTGCCTATCTAAGTTTTGTCCTATCAACAGGCCAAGGCAGTTTTTTTATTCATTACCCAAGAAAAGCAACACACAGACAGACCTCCCACATCCTTAGCTCACATCAAACACCCTTCTGTGCTGAAGTCAACATGGTTGATGAGATGGATGATACATCATTATCAGCAGAAGCCAAAGACTTATGACAGGAAAAGCCAGGTCTGAAAAGGTAGGCAAAGGATCTTCGTGAGGTTTAAGGGCAACAGTGCATTGTGGGTATGGTATCAAATAATATCAAAAGCAGCAGAAGCTTCAAAGAGTTGGTTCCTAACACAGGGAGGCAACATGGCTGGGTCAGGGTCTTGGCAACACATGAGTGATGGTCCCAGAGTCAACAGGAATTCTGATTATGTTTTTGATATTTAAAAATAAGGCTGATATAATAGTTTGTCTAAACAGTATCTGTCAACATAGGATAAAATATTCCTCCAAACACTATAATTTGTCAATCTATAAATATTAGTCTGTTTATATTGGAGCTGTATAGCGAATGGAAACTGAATGACGTCAGATCAATTCAGGTTTCAAGTGGCCTTGAACCCAATAGATGTAAGCATCACAATTTCCTGGAATAATAAAATAACTCAGGCACTGTTCTCCATCCTTTGTGGACCTTATGGGAAGAAATCAGAAGCACATCTATCACACACTTTCTAAACATTGCAGAGGATAGTCTCTAAAGAGAAAATTACTTCCATTCTAATTAAGTTGCCAGAATCTGAAATCCAGACAGAGCAAGGCAAACCCGAGGAGAACCTTCTTCATTAGTGTAAGATTATCATGACAGCCCCCATGGAACTGGCAGCCACAAGGCTGACCACGTTATTCTGTTCTTTTTGTACCAGCACTCTCAACCAAAATCAATACAGCAGTGAATCCTATCTGTCTGCAAGCTGTCCTTAATAATCGGGCCAGCACGTCTTCTCCGGAGATGTGGGTGGAGAGCAGGTATAAAGAGAGCAGGCAGCAGACGGGATCAAATGTCTAAAAATTGGAAGTTTCAATGGGCCTGAGTTTGGGCAGGAAGTCATGTGTGTGACCTACTTTGGTACGAGTGATGGGCAGCTCTAAGAGGGACCTTGAAGTGTGTGTTTGCGAAAGAAACACTGGAGCTTCCAACAAGGAAAGCTTGGTGTTAAGCTCCCCGGAGCATATCAAGGAAAGAAAATATGATGTACAGTGGAGATGGCAAGATGGAAGAAAAAGAAAGCTGAAAACAAACCTTGAACTCAGTGTGTCTTTATCATGAATATCACACATTCCTAATAATCCTGTCTTGGGTGATCGGTTAATTCAGATGGTCAGATACAGTCTTTGGAGTTATGGGTTCACTAAAGAAGTCTTTTCTCTGAAAGGAAACTGAACTCTCCCACAGAGACAAGGAATCAGCTTGTTTCTGCCTTCATTTGGGAGCAGTTCCTCCAGCCAGCATTTCAGGAATGGATGGACTCACAGTTTTTCATTTGATTTTTAAGATTAAGAATATTTAATTATTTTCATGTATATAAGTGCTTCATTGATATGTATGGTATGTCTATGAACCATTTGTGTGTCTGGTGCCCAATGGGGCCTGGAGATGACATCAGCTCTTCTGAAGCTGGCCTTAGAGAGGGTTATAAGCCATCATGTAGGTGCTGAACCTGGGTCTTCTGCAAGAATGGTTAAGCACTCTTAACCACCGAGACATCTCTCTAGCCTTTGCTTTTCTTACTTATACATGATTTGATATAGACAAAATAATTTCTATAAACATTATTATAAAAATTTAGAAATCTGATATAATAGAAAAATCTCATTCTCAGTTCCATTAATGTATCATATGCTCTTGAAATACTATGGATAAAAATGAACAAGATCACCAGTGTAGTTCACACCTCGAGTCTGAAGTCCCTTCTGTTTGCCCTCAGTCTATGAAGCTTGCCACCTGCTACATTCAGTAGGTAATATTCTAATTCTGTGGCACTCTACATATATTTGCAAAGTAGGTTATCCTGAACTTGGCAGTAAAGCAGATAATCCTGAAATTCAGGGTCTTACGTAAGACCTAAAGTGATCACAAAGTCATGACCATAAATTCTGAAGTGAACCTTTGGGCTTATTCCCACTCTGCTCTTTATTGGTTATACCTAGGGACATTACATAACTCTTGTGATGCCTCATTCAGTTCATTCAAAGAAAAAGTGATTAGAATAATAGTTCTGTGACAGTAATGTGGCAAATCCGATAAATAAATTAAACTGTAGCTTTACATATTGTTAAATTATTTTTTGAATTAATTTTTAATGGTTTTACTTTTACTTTTCTGTATGTCTGTCTGTCTATGTTTGCGTATGCTCATGTGGGTGCCAGTGCCTATGAAGGCCGGAAGTGCATCTCAGATCCCCAGGAGCTGACTTTACAAATTATCTGTTGTGGGAGCTGGGAACATAACTCAGGTCCTCTGCAAGAGCAATGAGCTCTTCATCTCTGTGCCATTTTTCCAGCACCAATTTAAAAACTGTTGGGGGGGGGTGGGTGTTCATATGCACAGATGTGCATGTGAAGGCCAGAGATTAAGGCTGGATATCTTATTTAGTTGTTCTTCGTCTTACTTTTTGGCCTGGATCTCTCACTGGCCTGGGACTGAGCTGACTCACTGAGCTAGCCTGGCTGGCCAGCAAAACCCAGGGATCTTGAGGTCTCTGGCTTCCTATCTTTGGGATTACAGGGGCATGCTACTGGGCCCAGATTTTTATGAGGGTTCTATGGACTGAACATGGATTCTTGTGCTGGCATGGTAAGTAAGTACCAGCCTGCTCCATCTCCCCCATCCTCCAAAGTCTCTTTAATGGTAATAGATTCTTTAAGAGTTTTTGAAGTTGGTGCATTTCCAGAAAGGAAATTGTTAACAGAATTGTTATAGTTTGCGGGTAATGAATGCCTTTAATGCGAAGCTTCTTGCTTCAACGTAGGTGTTAAAAATCAAGTACCCATAGCACAGGCATTACAGAATCAAAATGGAGTTTCCGTTAAAATGGAGCCATCCTGCAAACCATCAGTCCTACATTAGCTAAACATCTATGCCAATACTATTTTTTTTTAAATACATGGAGAAGATACCATTTTCTGTTATTTTAGGCTAAGAAAATGCACCATGCTTTGCAAGTTCTGCCTGGAAACTCATAACTGTTTCCCACAAAGCAGCCAAACGTCTCATCAGCGGGCAGTTTTCTGACCTATTGTTAACATAGCACATTTATGTGAGCTGCACACTCCTGTGAGCACAGTCATATGCCACTCTGACAAGGCAATACTATATTTATTAAAATTATTAATACATTAGAAACAGATAGTAAAACTGTAAAATCTTAGCTTCCACTCTGAAAATATGGTTTTGAGCTCATGCTCAGCATATGTAAGCCATTCTAGACTCTTCTATTAATATTTTCTGAACTGCCCAGTCCAGTCTGTTGCTCTTCGACACCAAAATCAACCCTGCCCAATCTGTCAAGTTTAGCGGTGTGATTGAGCCGGGCAAGTGGTCAGCATAATGTAGTCCCACCCATACTCAAAGAGCAATAGCACAGGGTAAATGTACCTTATCACTACTTATGCCTTGTGAGTTTGAGAAGAGATGAGATGACCAGGAGAGAAAGATTCCCCAGATTACATGTGTAATCTAAAAGAGAAGCTGGAGACAAGCAGCTATGATTCTAACTTACACTTTAGGAAATTCGATCTGGGGAGATGTTGAATACTGAGCTGCATCGCCAGTACCCATGGAAAAGGTTGGGCGTGGTGATCACATCTGTAATCCCAACACTGAAAGCCAGAAACAAGAGGTCTCTGGGGGCCCACTGGCCAGACAGTCTATCCAGTCAGTGAACACCATGTTCAAGGAAAGCTGTATCTCAGAAGAGGAGGCTGCTGAGCATCCTGCTACTGCTCCACACACAGTGATGCATGCACACACATGCACATGCATAAACAACAAAAGAGAACAAACTCTAGTAACTTAGACAGTTAATTAGCGCTGTAGCAACTATAGCCAATAAGCTATCAATGTATTTGACATATTAACTTTCTCTATTAATAAATCAAAAGACAAATGACAGATTGGCAATAGCCGACAGATTAACGACATACAACAGATGACAACAGGTTTGAGGGAACATTTCACAATAAATGAATATAACAGATTTGAAAACCATGTCCAACTTACTAGCAAAAAGTTGGACAAATGAAACAGGCTTGTATCCTACTTGGCTTACTACATCATTAAATGAACTGCAGAAATGTCCTGAAACATAACACCTCATAAGTGTGAATAATTATTGTGTATTTATTTAAAATAAAGAAAAGCTAAGTTAAAAATAAAAATCAATTATGATCTAATATGTCATACTAATAAGTACTTTTTAGATAAAAAAGTAGATAGGTTTATAACTATTAGAAAAATACACACATTATTTTATACCATAACTGGAACCTAGGCTATGCTAATTTCTCTTTATTTTAGCCTTTTTAACTGTCCAGTGGAAAATGGGCCCTCTGTTTAAGATCCTTTTTTTAAAATGTTATTTCCCAAATTGTTTTCCACCAAATATTTATTACAGTATTGTGTTTCTTATAATTCTAACACAAACATTTGTTAAATATTTATACAGGAAAACAGAGATATCTTGGTGGTGGGAAAATTAGCTTTCAATCAGGAAAACATTTAGTAGCATAGATTAGGCACTATGAAGGTGGAGGCAGGAGGATTATGTTCAAGGCTAGCATGGGCTATCTAAGGAGACCTATTTCAAACAAACAGAACAATGGGGTTCTCCACGCAGGGCACCATGGCAAGGTCCCTTATCCATACATTCTCGTTCTATTTAGAGGGCAGACTGCCAGGACTTGCCCAAAGATAAGTCTGGTACCAAGGCCAATCCAGTGTAGCTCCTCATCGTCTACTTGAAAGGGACATTCAGTGCTATGAGAGCTCTAGGTCCCTATTTCTGAAACACCTTTAAGCTCGGGGTTTCTTCCTGCGCTTCTTGAGTATCGTTGGAGAAGATGTTTACACATCATTTGCTACCTCTGTCGCACTGGCTGTGACTGCTTGCTGGAGTCAGGCACAGCCTTGGCGTCCACCCTGGAGCACCTTCTGCTCTTTGGACTGGAGAGGGAGGGGGAGAGGAGTGGGGGGAGGGGAGAAGGGTGGGAGGAGGGGGAGGGAAATGGGAGGCTGGGAGAAGGTGGAAACTTGTTTTTTTTTTTCTTCTTTTCTCAATAAAAAAAAAAAAGTTACCTCTAAAAAAAAAATCAAAAAAAAAATAAAGTGAAACTAGTATTTGGTAAACTTGGCTATTTTCACTGACTTTGAGAAAGAGTACTTTTAAAAATTATTTTCGCTATAAAGGAAGTCACCCGCGCTGCTCTGAGATCATGTACAGATGGGAAGGTTCTTGTCCAAGGTTGATCAGCCTGGTGTGTTTTAAGTAAGTTATTGCTGTTCCTAAGCAGTAGGAGCTGCTGGGCCAGGAGAGTTCCTGATGCAAACTGGGGCTCCAGGGGAAAAAAAAAATCTCCAGTAGGATTTTATTTGCTATATCTCAAGGTGGAGATAGTTGTTACATTATTTTTTATGAGAACCATGGATGTCTTGCTTTCAATGCTGACTTTTGTTTGTTTATTTGCTTGTTTTGTTTTGCTTCTCAAAGGCCCTCAGGTGCAGAGGCAACAGGGATTTCAGGAGCTGAGCACGGGGCTGTGCATGCGCTCTCCCTGGCTAAGCAGCAGCTCCAGGGAGACCTGCGGGTATTTGGCTGCAAGCCCAATTGTCTCCCTTGCTGTCAACAAACTCAACAAACTGCTTATTTCTCTACCTAGTTTTTTTTTTTTTTTTAAATCATCCTCATGTCACAAGTTACACATAGTTGCAGTTTTTAACAGTGGTTTTGATTAAATCAGAGCTAGGATATTAAGCCCACCTATACCCACACGTTGCTTTGAAATTCAACCCCCTCTATCTCTCTGCAGAGCATCAGTCCATGACCTTGATATTTTTGTTCCTGCCTGGGTGAGTCATTTTATGTCTGTCCTCTGAGATGGCAGCCAAGTCAAGGCTGAGCTTGGGAAAGGTCTCTGTCCTTGTAGCTGATGTTATACATGGATTGGGGCTCCAGGAAGCCCTGCACTCCTGTGGCCTAGTGACTGCTGGTCTCTCGGGAACTCCAGAACTGGCTGTTCTCCCAGGCAAAACTGGTGAAGTATGGATGGAGACACTGGAGGCTCTCCCTATACATGCCTGCAGCGGAGTGCTCTCTACCCACATCGCGGAGTCTGTCTGGTACTGTCTGTCCATCAGGGGCTTGGGAATGGCGGTAGGTGCATGGCAAAGAGCTGCAGTGCATTTTATAGAGATGAGATGTGAGCAGATTTTCTAATCACAGAACAAGCACCTCCTCTGCTCTGCAGAAGGGACGGGCAGACAATGGCTGTCTTTCTGCCACTTGTTTGTTCTGATATACAGAAGCAGAAGAATTTAATTGTGCAAACGCTCCAATGCTGGCCGGGTGTTAGTGTTTGTTCACTTGCTAACTTCCCTCTGAGGTTTTGCAAATCCCGCATTCTCAAAGCAGCCTAGTGTGATGATTAAATGCTTGGGTCCCAGGTTGATTTCCATGCTTTGGACATAGGCTCCGTAGTCACTTTTCCTTCATTTCTTTCACTAAAACTTGGGGCTAGTATCACAGTTTCACCAGGGGGGCAATGTGAGGATGAACTGGAGTGGACTGTCGGTGAGCATCAGGTGTACTCAAACATCATCAGTGAGTGTGTCAGGCATGGGAATGAGAGAAGAAGCCTGTGAGGGCTCCTGGGGACCACGTGGGTCTCAGCGAAACCCAGCTCTGTGGGCGGGTTAAGAATTAACTCCATGGGGGCTGGAGAGATGGCTCAGAGGTTAAGAGCCTTGCCTGCTCTTCCAAAGGTCCTGAGTTCAATTTCCGGCAACCACATGGTGGCTCACAACCATCTGTAATGGGGTCTGGTGCCCTCTTCAGGCCTGCAGGCATACAGACAGAACATTGTATACATAATAAATAAATAAATAAATAAATAAATAAATAAATAAATAAATAAATAGAATTAACTTCCTGATAGGATCCAGAGCAGAGCCCTTACAAAGCAGGTTCTTGGTGCTAGGACAGTGTTAATTACCAAACCTAATGAAACAGAATTCCCTTAACTCTAGGTCCACAGATGCCATGATGAAAAGAGACATGGCGGACTGTCCAAGAACCTACTTAGTTGCTAATCATGTTTCCCAGTCTACAAGTAGAACTCTATGACTCTCTTTTATTTCAAAGGACAACCCAATAGGTCTTTACACTGGAAAGCATGCTACGTGTAGCAGGGTCCTGTGCTCTCAAGGTAGAAACTTCAAGTTTAATTTCAGAAGATTCTGCATGGGGCTGGGGAGATGGCTCCGTGGGTAAGAACACTTAAGGTACAGGCACAACTGTACCTTAAGTACAGCTTAAGTCTGGGTAGACCTTTCACCCTAGCATGGGGGTCAAAGACTCATGGGTTCAGAAAACTTGCTGGCAGCCAGCCTCACCCAAACTCCCAAGCTTCCAGTTCAGTGAGCAAGCCTCTCCCAAGGAAATTGGCAGAGGTCTGTCTATGGAAGACATGCTTCCTGCTCTGGTCTCTGCAGATGTGTGCATGGGTGTATACAGCTGTATGTTCTAATGCACCGCACACATCACACACAAATGAATTCAGCATTCGAGTACCACTCTATAGACCAGGCTGGTCTCGAACTCACAGAGATCCACCTGCCTCTGCCTCCCAAGTGCTGGGATTAAAGGCGTGCGCCACCACCGCCCGGCAACTCAATGTCTTTCTAGTATACTACTTTGTCAACCAACTTTTCTGTTTCTGGGCAATCCATGTTCATGTGGCCCCAAGTGCCTTTATGTTGGAAGACCAGAATAGTTTTGTTCTTACCCATTTTGTCTTAATTTGGTACATTTTCTTTTTGTAACAAAACTTGTTCATTTATTCATCTTGATGCATATGTAGAATTCTACCTGCGGATAGATGGTCTGAGCACTTGTGGGCTTCTATCCTACTTACCCATCCCAGCCACTGGTTTCTCTTCCTGTAACATACATTTCCTATTTATTCATATTACAGATTAGTTAACATTCGGTAAAAAAACATTCACCCATCTTTTTCATTTCTTCTCTGACTTCTGAGTTGTCTCCATATTATAATCCCACTAGTGCCTGAAACTTGGCAAGGAATTCCTTTATATTTTCTTAGATTCTTCCTTAGGCAATATTTTTCTTCGTATTGTATTTTTTCTTTCATTTCTTTTTTGCTTTTCCTGTTTTTTCTTTTATTTACTCTTTTTTAATATTTATTTTATTGTCTTTTTTCTTTTTTCAATGTCTAAAAATAATTCTAAAGCTTAATCCGAGAGCACAGCAGCTGTCCGTAGCTTTTTTACAGTAGAGTTTCTAACTGTGGGCTCACTGTGCTTTTCTATTAGACCACTGGTATTTATGGCACTTTAAGTATCGTAGCCTCAGAAATGAAACTCAAAGGAGGTCATGTGTGACACATGATAATCTGAGTCGGTGGAATTTTCACCAGAGTGGACTCTGAAGCACTGACTGCACCTTTGACTTAGCCTGCGCTACATACTCCAGGGCCGTACACGGGAAAATGAGAAACAGGGCGTGGCTCCTGTGCTCTTAGAGTTCGATTCTTGAGACGGGGTATTTTAGTGAGCATCTAAAGAGATAAATCACACATCTAACAGTAAAGGAACACAAACTCTGCATATGCCAAAAATAGGTAACCATGGGAGGAAGGAGGTGAGAAGTCCAAAGAGTGTTTCAGAACGCTGGAGGAACGACTTGAAAGATAAATAGGAATTGCATCCGGGTACTGAGTGCCTTCTTGGCATTGGTAACATTAAACTCCTTGTGGCAGGAGGAGGAAGCCTCTTTGGAAATAAGAAAGAAATTGTTCCATCTGTTGCAGAAAAGGGCATTGCTCTAGCCCAGTGCTTCTCAACCTTCCTAGTGCTGAAACTGTTCCTTATGTTGTGGTGATGTCAACCATGAAATTATTCTCATTGCTACCCCATAACTATAATCTGACTACTGTTAAGACTCATATAAATATTTTTTGGAAGTAGAGATTTGTCAAAGGGGCTGCAACTCACAGGGTGAGAATGACTGATCTATTGTGTTTAGCGTGGGTTTGACTGGGAAATTGACTCCATGTTTTCAGTTTTATTCCAGAAACTTCCTGGTCCTACTGTAAAAACTGGTTCTAATACAAAAAAACCAAACAAACAAAAAACAAACTCCAAAGTTACAGGGCAGTGTTTATTTGTATTGGAAACAATAGTCTATCTACTGAAAATGTGGAAATGCTGTGTTATTTACAGAGCTCTAGTCAGGGGATAAAACTGCCACCTGCAACTGTCGATGAAAGACATTCCATGTTCAAAGTAGCTTCTCAACCAAGGAAGCCAAATATAAATAATGCAAAGGACACTGAAGTCGGCTCATTCTCCACGAAGTCTACATACCACACAAGAAAGAAGTCAGATTACTTAAATAGTGATTATTCTCAGATCTCTGTGATCAAATAGTTCCTTTAATGAGATATCAATTTTCCAAATGTCAGGGCAGATTACAGCCATATATGATAGACAGGACTCTGGGCCCTACTCTTCAGTGTGTAGCTGGTGATGGGCGGCTTTGAGTCAACGCATCTAGTCCATACAAATATACATAGTTCATGGGTGTATTATGCCCACCCCACAGTTTAATGACAGTTTAAGTCTTATAAGGCACTTTCGTGTTTCTTATGTGGCATTGAATGTCTAGTTTTGGGAACCCAAAGGCCTTGAAGTGTCATTTGACATAGAAGTAATTTGAATGGGATGGCATGTGAGCCACAGAGCATAAGACAGTGTTTGAGAGCAGTCATAGGGTTAACTCAGTACCGAGTCAATTCATTGGATTGTGACTAGCATTAAAAAGAATATATGAATAAAATGGAATGGCTCAGAACACAGTAAAAATAATTAATTTTTATTTATGTGTGTACCTGCATATAAACAATGTGTAAGCAATGGCGGCAGAGACCAGAAAGGAGCATTGGATCCCCTAAACCTGGAGTTATAGGTAGGTGAAGCCACTGCATGGAGATGCTGAGAACGGAACCCAGGTCCTCTGCCAGAACAGCAGTCCTAAGTAACCACTGAGCCATCTTTCCAGCCACTAGAATGATGCAGCCGCAACAAGCATTTGTTTCCAGAGCATTCAGGTTACAGGAATAAAGCATAACGCTAGATGATGTAAACAACGTCGATTTTACAAAAGACTCAACTAGGCATGCTGAAACTGCAGTTCAGCCACCTGACAACCAAGCTTGGAGCAAGTCACCTACATCCCCAGAAAGACAACCATTCCGTTACTAAATGAGGCTGATCCAAATAAGGGGCTCCTCCCTAAAAATTCATTAACAGCAAGCAGGAGGAAGGGTCCCAGGACAACTCAGTGCATACAAACACTTTCAGAAATGAACACGGGTTCATACACAAATAGAAGGGGGTGGGTAATGAACAAATGAAAGGCAGGCTTGATGAGCTTACTCAGATACGTGAAGAAATGCAAAGCTGGTGGGAGCCAGCGAGCGTTTTGTCACCTTCAAGCAAGTATGGGGTTCAATTTAGGGGAAAAGCAATCGATGTTTGTAAAATGCAAGGGGTCTGTAGACACCTCTCTTGTTGATTGATGCATGATTTTCGCCAATAAAAGATGTCGCCACCAATATGCATTCAGCTTATGGATAAACAGAAATCTTAGTTTCTGATTATGATTTATGCATAGTTTAAATAGCTAGTTTATTTTTTCTGTAGTTTTTGTTTGTTTGATTGTTTTCTGCGTCTTGTGGGTGCATCTTTGCCTTTTAGGCAGAAAAATCAAAATGCAAGAGTTATCTTCCTAATCCCAAACAGTGCACATTGTGATTGAAATCAGGGCCCTCCCGATGCCGTCACCTGGCTACAGTCAAAATCAAAAGTCACGTGCTCGTGGAAAGCAAAACAAAACAAACAAACGAACAGAATCCTTCCACTGATTTTGAATGTCAGTACAACTGGAGCAGGCATCATCAACTGTGCTCAGAGCTGGGCTTTCCATCCTTTTAGCCTGCCTGTAGTGCAGAACCCCAGGTGAGAGGAGAAGAGAGCTGTCCGTTGGAAATGGTGTTTTTACAGCTGTTCTGAGCCAGACGTTGAATCGGAGTATGGCTTCAGTTAATAGTTTTTACAAAGAAAGAGTAACATTTAGTTTCAAGAGAGAATGTTCCAGAAAGAGGGGAATTTGTTTGCACTCTGCCTTTCTTTCAGTGCAGGGCCTAAATGTCACCAGGGGATGGGGAGGATCCACAACCGTTCAGGCGGCTTGAGCCATTTCGTTCTGATCTCTGTCCTGTGCAGCTTTCTAATAAAAACATATATACCTTGCGCCAGCAATTCTGTTTATGGTGCAAAGGGTGAGACACATAAGCTACACCAAGGAAAAGTACTCTAGACACTTTCGTTTGGGCTCTGTCAAGATTTCAAATCCCCAAAGGGTCTATGTTTGGCACTCAGCCTCCTTCCCCAGAGAGAGGCCTGTTTTCAAGGCCTTTGGTAGAGCAGCTGAACAGCCGGCTTTGGGAGGGGTCTTGAGGTGAGAGGAATCACGCTCGAGAGGTTGGGCGGCGTAGAGCCCCTTGCTTGTGTCACCCAGACACACACCTGCTTTCTGTCTGCTTTCTGTTCTTTAAGTTCCTGCTCAGGCAGGTAAGGCCTTCTGTCTGTTGTTTTAGAACATACACCTTTCCCAGCCTCTGCTGTCGCAGGCTCGGGGAGTCTGGCTGTCTCATTTAATTTACGGCGTCAGGAGAAACAGTCCCCAGCGCACCGTGAACGGCAGACTATTATTTACCAGGGACTCTGGCTCAGTGCCTAATCTTCAGGTGTTTCTAAAAACTATTTTGAAAGGGAGGATTTTCCTTGTTCAGTCTCATGAAAAAAAATCTTCGGACCTGGATAGGCAGTTTGGATTCACGGTTGTTCCTGTGTCTCTAAAAAATGGTGTCTCAGGTAAGGCCTGGCTAAGTGGCTCCAAGGTTCTGGTGCCCTTAAATAGTGTGTGTGTTGGTCACAATCCAGTGGGACAGTTGTCTGAGAGTTTTCGAGACACTTGCAAGTAATGATGTGTTGGACCAGGGACGATGCTATGCTGTGATTGTTAGTTCAAACTAGACAACTTAGTTGCCTTTGCCTGCCTCTTCTCATGACAGAAGCTATGGCAAACAGTGCTTCCATAGGAAAAGCATGCATTTTTCAAAAATATTGAAGTACAGATGCTTATTCAAGCTGAGGGGGATGCAACGTCACTCATTTTCTTTGTAATATAAAATTATATGTTTGGAAAAGAGGGTCTGTGGGGCTGAAAAATGTATTACATGCCATTTGCATTTGAACGCTTTAATAACATCTGTGTTATCCTAGCAAGAGGACCAGTCAAGTACTTAGAATATTTTCCTTTTATTCTGTGAATCAAAATAAAAGTGTATGTATTTCATAGAGCTCCCGATTCATTGGAGCAATGTGGTATGGTCACTACCAACCTCATTAGGAGGAGACAGAAAGGTTGGTATAATTACATATACATAATTACATATGATTATCTGTTGTAGGGTCAGAATATAGCTCAGTGGTAAACACTTGCCTCAAATAAGTCCTAGCACTGAAGAAAGAAAGGGAGAATAGCCACTGTGTTTTACTTTCTCTGGTAGACAACATACTTAAGATAAAGGAACACAGAAAATAGCCCTGCCCTCATAAAGCACGTCTGATAGAAAGGGTCTGATAGAAAGCTTGTCAATCACAGACATGGCAGAATGTGGTGGCTGGAACACAGACCTCAAAGCACCAGGAGCAGGGAGGAGTAGCCTGGCTTGAGTGAGCCCAGAGGGACTTTATCAAGAAGAGGCTCCTCGCCATTCTGTTGCTTGAAGGAGTGAGGAGCATACAGCCTGCACTCCAGGGGGAAGGGCAGCATGCATGGAATGTCATGGCAGGGAGAGTGGACCAGTAGCCACTGGGTACTGCTTTACTGTGTGGGGTAAGGAACCCCAAAAGCTTAGGGAAGCAGCTTCCGTGGTCTGTAGGGTTGGTTGGGTGAGCAGTGTTCCCTGGAGAAATGATGCTAGGCAGACACCACAGCCCTTCAACACATACTATGCTCTGCCTTCTGTGTTCCAGATCTCAGCTTTAGCTACATTACTGCTGCCTCATCTTATGGCTATAACAACCAGGTCAGGTCGATTATGGCTCTTTATCTGGAGAGGAAGGTGAGGCAGGGAGATGAACCAGCCCTCACGAGATGCACAGCTGCCAAGGAGGGAACCAGGGTTCAACCCAGAGTCTGGATGTCATGTTCTGAACCACACAGAGGTTCTGTATTCCAGATCAGTCCTTACTTGCAAAGATTGGGCTGGCTAACAGGCAGAGAATGAACCTGAGAGGAGAGAAGGATCCTACAGTCAGGGAAAACGGAGAGGTGAGGGCAAGAGTCAGAGAAGAAACAAAGAATCAGAGAGGAGGGAGGAAAAGGAGAGGTGTGAAGAAAAATCAACGGATATTAGTGTGCCGACTGCAGATCCAGGAAGAGGAGGAACTGGGAGTCTTGGGTCACAATGTGGGGACTCAGGAAAAGAGGGCCTGAGGGCCTCAGTTTTCAGGGTCACTAATGATTCCCTTAGTGAGGCAAGAAGAGTTGAGTAAAAAGGAAAAAGAAGCAGAGGGAATGTTGATGTGGCTGTGGAGTCTGCGGTTGCCTGCATACAGGAGAGACATTATACAGATACGTAGTTCCAAGGTAGCGCCTGAGCCTGGCACTTACTTCTGAGAGTCCAGTCTAGAAGCCGTGGTCCCGTGTGTGATCCACCAGAGAAACGAACTCTTATTGGTTTAGGCCATTTTAAAAACACAGACATTGGATTCGCATCATTTAGCATCAAGTGAGAGGTTTGAAGAGAACTCCAGAGAAACCAGCCGCCCAGGCGGTCTTTAACAGTAGAGCAGGAAGAAGCACAATAAAAGAGAAAATGGGTGGAATCTCCTTGGCCTGTCTGCAACCAATGAACTAAGACAATCAAGTGCAACCAGCTAAGGATGGAGAAACTCGGTGGAGAATTTTATAAGCTGTAAGGATAAAGGCTGCCCATGAACTTAGAACTAGAGCATCTAGAGAACAAGGGGACATTAATTGTGGGGTAAGGGTAAGTAGGGACAGGGTACGTTATGTAAGTACACACAAGTTACCTCATGCAACCCTGTGTTATAAGTTTATAAATTGCTTAGAAAAGTATGTAAACACAGAGAACAATGGGAGGAGAAGCCATAGATAAGAGTTTCGAAGCTGGGACATGTGCTCTTAGTTTGGGGTTTATCCTGCAGGAAAGGCCATGGGTTAAAGTTCTTTTCCATTTATTCCTATCTACTTCTTTGCTATGTGCTACTCTAGATAGAAGGTACGTGGCAATTGGCGAGACCCAGGGCTTTCCCTCAAGGAACACTACAGTGGGGGGGGGGCAGTCAATTGCAATGGAATCAGCACTTCACCACTGACTATCAAGCAGAGGGTTGGTGTCTTGCTAAAGAGTGCTTTAGCTTGATGACTCTTGGTTCAGTTTGGGGGATGGCCACAGGCTGTCTTAACATGAGATCCTTTAGTTGGGTTATAAGCTAACATTTGTCCAGCTTTCCAAATTCTGGGCCACTTCCTTCGGAAGGGAAAATAGACATGTTTTAAAAATAATCTCTGAAGTGATTAAGAAGTCTTTAAAAGTTTCCCTTGGAATTCTGATACATTTACTGTTTTAGGAAGAAATGGAAATCAAGACATAAATTGCTGTAATTTTGTAGAATAGTTTCTCAACTTTGCTAATTATAATCTAGGAGACCTTTTCCATATTCCTCACCGCACCCCTGTGGATACCATTAGTGCTTCTCCCTGTGCAGTAGCCATCAGCTCGTACAGCCCAGGTTTGCAAGCCTGTGAGGACTCCTTATTCTGAACTAAATCCTGAGCAGAGGGCTTGGGGCGTTGGGACATTTATACATTAGCATATATTGTGCAAAATAAAGGCTCTTATGACATTTTCATGCAGGTACCTCATGTATTTTGACCATACACCCCATAATTTTTTCTCAAAGCACCTTCTCAAGCTAAATCAGTTTGTGAAAATCCCAGAGCTGTGCTTCAAGTACATCCAATCAGATTGTATTTAGAGAGGGCTGGAGAACTGCATGTAAATCCACTCCTCGAAGAAGTTTTATGTACTCCAAAATCTATCAAGTATGTAATGAAGACTGGGTAGAAGATCCTTTGTTGACCTCACATCAAGAACATTATTATTATTATTATTATTATTATTATTATTATTATTATTATTATTATTATTGGTGGAGACAGCATTACAACAAAGTTAGGTTTAACAAACATTGAATTTGACTTTAAAAGATCCCCGCAATCTATTTTTGTTCTTTTTGTATTTTTGGAAATCCTCTCCTCAATGTCAAAAGCATAAGCAGGAAGAAGATGGAAATGTCAACACACAGGAAATGTGTCTAAGGAAACACTGGCTGTGCTCTAACCCTGCCACATCATCTCAGAATACACCGGGGAAAGAAATCCATGCGAACTCAGGAAGGTGACTCAAAGCAAGCAAGACTGTTTCTTGTCATTTAAACTTAGACTGTTCACACAGCAGGAAGCACATTATGTCCTAAGTCAGTGGTGGTCAATCTGTGGGTCATAACCCCTTTGGAGGTTGAATGATGCTTTTTCACAGGAGTGCCTAAAACCATCAGAAAACACAGCTATTTACATTATGATTCACAACAGTGGTAAAATTATAGGTATGAAATAGCAGCAAAAATAATTATATGGTTGGGGGCCAACATGAGGAAATGTATTAAAGGGTTACAGCATTAGGAAGGTTGAGAACCACTGTCCTAAGTGATTTCAAGGCTTATTAACCTGGCTGTGAGGTCCAGAAAAAGCTCGGTCTCTAAATACAGGAGATATTTTTTATAAAATTGTATTACTAAAACTTCTAGCCTTCACACATATGAGTATGCACATGCATGCACTCCCTGTGCATACACACACACACACACACACACACACACACACACACACACACACACACACAGAGTATCACAGTAACAGAAACCAAAGCTAAAAAGTTTTCTGTGTCTGTGGATAGTATTGATGCTTGCTGGATAATTAGTATCTAATTCAATGCTAGGTTTTTGAAACATAATTCTTCACTATTCTACTTTTGTAGTAATTTCGCGCCTCTAGCAAGCAAAGACAATAGTTCAGACATCAAAGATGTGACTGACACTCCACAGATGTTTTTAAGATTAAAAAAATAAGTACATGCGTCTGAAAGTGTTTATAGGCGTGTATACCACATGTTGGTGCAGGTGACCTTGGAAGCCAGAAAAGGGCTTCTGATTCCCCTTCAACAAGACCACACCTACTCCAACAAGGCCACAACTCCTGCTTGTGTTGCTCCTTCTGAGCCTATGAGGACCATTTTTATTCAATTCACCACAGATACTAATGCAGTTAGTAAATAACCCAGCCATTTCTTGGATGCTCAGCATGTGAGCTACCTTGAGTTTGCTTGACAGATCTAGTAATCTCCATTATAGAATCACCAAAAAGTGTTTATTGTGATGCTGTTATAGTCGTTCTCACTCACAGAAGGTTCTGGTTAGAAGAACAAATTCATTTCCCTACAAAGCCATTTTGAAATGTGCATTCATCTTTCCATCCTGCAGATAAGTCATTGTCTCTTACGGGCTAATCACACAGCAAAGCCAGGATGCAAGCTCTCAGTTCCATTTGATGCCCAAACCCATGTACTTGTTTTTTATTTTAATTCCTATTTTTTCCTTTATGTGTGTGTGTGGGGGGGCTCACACATAGTATGGCATCTGCATTGCAGACAGATAACAACTTGCAGACATTGCTTCTCTCCTTCTGTCATGTGCGTCCCAGGGATCCAGCCTGGATCCTCAGGCTTGGTTGTAAGCACATTGACTTATTGGTCCATCTCACCCACCACAACTTGGGTTCTTTTTTCTTTAATGTAGTTTTTAATTTAATATGTATGAATATTTTGCCTGCATGTATGTATGTGCACCACATGCTTACAGTGTGTTTGGAGACCAGAAGAGGACATTAAATCTCTCGGAACTGAAGTTTATAGTAGCCAGACGCTGTGTGGTTTCTGGGACTGAGACCTGGGTCCTCTGGAATAGCAGCTGTTAACCACTGAACAACCACTCCAACACGTCACAAACTCATGTTCTCTATGAACACCCTTCAAGTTCTCCTTTCTTTATCAATTAAGGGAAAGTGACTTAATTTTTAAATGTCTATGACACCTTAATTTTTAAATGCAGATACCCTTCAATCCTAGGACACTGTCCTTATGCTAACTCAAACCTATCATGTTACAAGTGAAAGTGATTCCTTTGGCTCTGTCCCAGCTGAGCTAGAGACAAACTGGTCACAAGATTTTGTTTTTGTTCAAGATATGCTCATCCCCTAAGACTCTGCAAATGGAAAACCTTGACCACAAAGGACAAAATCTGGAGGCTGCACAGGACAGTGAGTGTCTCTGGCTTCTCTAGGTCCTGCTGAAGGGTATGAGAGTTCACCAATGCTGAGCCTTTTGTGGTGGAGTCAGCTGGTGTCTTAGGTAAATGATACTGGGATCACCTATTGAGAAATAACTAAACTGGGAAGACAGCAAGACTCTTTTCTAGAGAATAGGGGCTCTAGAAAGATGGTCCATTGGTTAAGAGTATTTCCTGCTCTTTCAGAGGACCCAACTTCACATCTCATAACCCATGTCAGGAGGATCATAACAGCCTGTAACTCCATCCACAGGGGACTTGACATCCTCTTCTGGCTTCCCTAGGCACCTGCTTTCGATGTGCACACCCCTCTTTCACATACATATAATTACAAATGAAAATAAATATATCTTAGTTTCTCATGATGGCACACTCCTCCAATCCCAACTCTCAGGAGTTTGAGGCTGGCAGATCTTTGTGAGTTCGAGGCCAGCTCGGTATATGTAATGAGTTCTAGGATAGCCAGATCTAAATAGGAAGACCCTGTGTCAAAAGCCCAAATTTTTAAAAAGGGGGATTCTTAAGAGCCTGGACTTGTAGTCTGGAGCTGTAGAGTCAGTGGACTGGTTAAGAAACCAAGGTAGCCCTGCTGGGAAAGACAGCCATGTTGCTTGTTATGTCAGCCATGTCTTTATTGCACAGCCAAGAGACCAGATCCATGCAGTGTTTGCCTTTCGTGTTCATTGTGACACAGGAGTTAGCTAGACCTTGACCTCGGAGTTTCTTTTTTTTTTTAATATTTATTTAATTATTATGCATACAATATTCTGTCTGTGTGCAGGCCTGAAGAGGGCACCAGACCTCATTACAGATGGTTGTGAGCCACCATGTGGTTGCTGGGAATTGAACTCAGGACCTTTGGAAGAGCAGGCAATGCTCTTAACCGCTGAGCCATCTCTCCAGCCCCCGACCTCGGAGTTTCTAAGTGAACATAATCCACTCATTATCTCATACATATTTTCAAACACTTGAGATCAGTTTGACTAGGCTAATAGTTTCCAAATGTGGATGCCCATTTAAAAGACCTTGAAACCTTAAAACACGAGCCTAGATATTGTGTTTTAACTGGCCCAGCCTATCACCTGGGCTTCCAGAAGGGTTTCAGAGTGTAACAACGTCAGTAGTATAGGATGCTAGCTCTTGTTAGGAGCTAGAAGATCAAAGCAAAATTATGCCCTTTAAAGTTGGCAATGAAAAGCTGGAGAGATAGATCAGCAGTTATGGACTCTTACTTACTTACTTTGGATCCCAGCACCCACAAGTAGGGGCTCCCAAAGGCCTGTAGCTCCAGTTACAAGGGATCCAATGCTCTCATGCGTGCATACAGTACAGACAGCGCATGCACACACACAAAAGAATAATTGGTTGAGTGTTGGCAATGAAACCAAGGACCTAAAGTCCATCCAAAAGAAACAAAATGATCCACAATATTCAGGTGTCCAGGGACTATGCAATAAAAAATTTCTAAGAATTGCTAAATTTTAGAGTTTGGATGTCTGAATTTTTGAGAGGATTAGGAAAGACAATGGCAAAATATAATAAGGTTTTTTTCTGGGGTACCTTGCATTTCTCTGAAGGATAACATATGGAATGCAGGCCTCCTTATGTTTATACGTTAAGCACAAAGTGGCTATGAGCAGCCTGGCTGTCACTAAATTAGCTCCTCCCAGCAGGCTTCCCATTATATCATGCTTCAGGCTCAGATTTAGGAGAGAACCTGAAGATGTGCTTTGAGAATTTTTTCTTTCTCCTTGATGTTTGTGTCTAAATGACCACAGATTGTAATTTATGTCTACGTGGAGAGGTAGAGAGGTATCTATTAGCTTGCTACAGAACAGAGGCCCCTGACTCCCAGGGGACTGGGGAACTGATGCTTTCCTCTAAGCCTGTGGTAAGTGAGATAGAGTTAGGTTTTTCTGGAAGGTAACTCTGTCTGGCATTCTGTGTGTCTTCCCTCAGGGGTGCCCCCAAAAGTCAAAGCACATTAGCATTGGTCCCTGACTTCTGTCCTCAACCTTAAGGAATATTTAGACCTGGATATATTTATGGAACATCAAAATGAAAACATCACCTGAGAGTATCACAAGACAAGCAAAATAAAGATCTCTCCCAAGGACTCACATAAAGCCTAAATAAATTTGCTCTAAAAATGGATGCATTATAAATTGAGGACAGTTGCCCAGTGGCAGCAACCGGAGGCAAAGACTCAGAGGCAGAACTGATATTTGGATGGAGTTTGCATGTCCAATGACATTTGTCATTATGCATGTCACCACATTATATATTAATATTATCTGGGAAAACATTATTGAATGGAATTTGGAGAGACCCCAAGGCTTTCCACTAAATTACCAGTAAGTCATGTAGGACTGATCGGCCTGGTCATCGCATGTCTGTTTTGTTATTATATTCCCTGGAAAAGGTGTCAGTGAAGTGTCTACAGATGCTTAGCAGTGCACAGATGCTGTGACACAAGCAGATTTGCACGGTGGTCACACTGCAGCTAGATGAGAGTGTGTGGCTCTGGAGTCCAACTGACTGAGCCACTGGGCAGCACAGTTCTCTTGTCTCCATGTCCATCCTTTCTCTTTCTGCATTTCCTACCAAAACTTGAAAGATCCTAGATTTCTCCTGATCACGTGTTTCAGGAGAAGGGACTGGCATATGTATAAGTCATGTAGCCTGTAGCCAATGCCCGCCCTGTATACATGCCTGCTTCATGCTTACACTGTATGCCATGCCTGAATTTACAGTGAATCTATATGTTGTCCTTGTTAAACTGTGGACTTCTCGAGTCAAAGAGTGTTTTCTTTGAATTGTAACTATTTAGCATCTATTTTCACACACCTGATACTATTATTAAGAATCTGTTTAGACATATAATGTGTCATGCTTGCCAAGGGAGTAAATACTGAGAAATGCTGAAGTTAGTTCTCATAGGCACATACATTTATAAGTTGTCCAGCCTGGCAGTCTACACGCAAGGCACTAACTTCAGGCCCAGGGCTGTTCCTATCATCACAGTCTCTTGTGATGGTGAAGACTGGATGCCACATTCCATGCTGGCATACTTCTTCACAGCTTGCTATTGCTAGCTAAAATCTATCTTCTTGCTGTAGGGTTCAAATGAAAGCTACAGATTTTATTTGTCTGTGGCAGAGCTAAGAATTTGTATAGTTCCCCAAAACAAGTTTAGGTTAGATTAGGAGACTTCCCATCAGGTTGGTTTATTTGAGAGAGGGAATTCTCAGTGTGAAACTCAGAGGAATGCTATATGAATAATTATAAAAATGTAATGGATATGTTCACGATTCACAGTTGTAATAAAAAGCACACTTGCAGTGCAGTCACATACAGAAAGACTGTAACCATATTCTTTGTCATGTTCATAATTCATGTTGATAGTAAAGTTAAGATTAAAGGCCATATTGTTATTATCAGTTAATATTACTGAGAAACTAGCTCAGTTATAGGGCTAAGAGCTGATCAGGCTGAAGCATTTGACAGTTAAGTCATGATTTTGTTTACAATCATTTGGTGAATATGTGATTAAACCTGGAACATGCATATGCTTTATATAAATGTATATCCAGGCACAAATAAACCAAAATATTAGTCCACTTAAGTAAAGATAACTTTTAGATAGTTGTATGAATGTGAGTTGTTTAAATAATGTCTTTGAACTCTCTGGGTAGCGCAGATAAATGGTACTGAACGGTATTTGAGGATTTCTGCCTTCTGGTCTGCATCTCAAAGGAACGAATCTTCTACGAAAGGTATACATATGCTTATTTATTCATCCTAACTAGTAGAAAAGTCATAATGAGAAAAGGGAAACCTATAAATAGTTTTAAATGAGACTCTCATGACTCAAGATAGCACACAACTCTATGAGAAAAGTTTACTAAGAGGCACAACTTTTCAGATGATGTATTCTTGTTATTTTATTACAATGAAAGAAAATAGAAAATGGGGGAAATTGCTGTGGTAATAGGAACAAGGACATTTGGCCAAAGCACCCAGTAATGTACCACTGGAATCCCAGCCTAGGATATCTAGGTACACCTAGGGAATCCTCTGCAAAAGTTTGGAGAAGACATGGTGTGACATTGGCAACAGTTCCATACGACTACAGGGGTGTAGAGTGCCAGACAGAGGGGATGTTTTGGGCCTTAAAGATCCAGAGGCTTTAAGTGCCTAATCAGTAGTGGCTGGCTCCTTTCCCACCCTGACATGCCTCATGCTGGTCCCTGTGATTGGATTTCACCCATTGCAGAACACAGTAGAGAACTGGGAGGTAGGTCAGGTGTAGGGACTTGTAATCCCAGTTCTGGGGAGATAGAGACAGGGAGGGCTCCTTGGTAGTCAGCAGAGAAAAATAAACTTATTCCAGGTCAGCAAGAGGCTATCTCAAAAACAAGATAGACAATGCCTGAGGAATGACACCCAAGGCTGCCCTCTAGCCTCTGCGTGCTTGTACATCCCCACCTTACAGACCCACCCACACAAAATAAAGTAGAGGAGTGGATTAAGAGCAAGCCAGGATTTGATGCTTACAATGCTAGGTGCTCAGTATGTTCTGTGATCAAAAATAGATATGTACCATCATGATCAAATTAACTACTATGTGATGATGACTTAGGTGGGCCAGGGAGATGAAGAACGGGGTGTTGTCAATGATGCTACTAGGATAAATAAGGTTGAAACCTCTGCTGTATATGCTAGCAGGTTGAAGACAAAATAAGTGTATGAATTGGGATAAAGTATGGGGTTCAAGAGGCGAGAAGATTATTGAGTCTGCAAATTTACCATACAGGACCCTTCTGCCTGTTCAGAGATATAGGTCTAGTGAGAAGAGACATCAATAAATTCCTTCTTGTGAAGCAAATCATATAATTATACCTTGACTCAAACAGTTTGTTTTGGTGAAGGAGGTAGACTAAGGAAGATCTTGTTACTCATTCTCAAAGAACTTGAAGAGGCAGGCCATTGAATGGGACTAAGGGACATACTTTATATAAATTAGGGGCAAGAGATTATGGAGATACCTTTGAACAATAGTCAGCCAATTCTCTTTCTTCACCTTCAGTCTAAAAATGTTTGAAGAATTGTGGTCAAGTGGACAGAGTCAGAGTGGCCTCATCTGAGAACGTTCTGCAGATATATTGCAATGTCTTTCTTCTCCAAATATTGTTTCCTGACTCAGTTTGCTTTCTATTGCTGTGATAAAGACTTTGACCCCAAGCAACTTGGGAAAGAAGAGGTTTATTTCAGCTTGTAGTTATAACCCATCACAAAACGAAGTCAGGACAGGAATTAAAGGCAGGAACTGAAGCAGAAGCCATGGAGGAATGCTGCTTGCTTGCTTGCTCTCCGTAGGTTGCTTAGTGATGAAGAGGTAGAGGTCTCGAGGTACTCAAAGCTATCTCACCTTGCTATGGCAAGGTAATGACATGGTTTGGACTTTCCAATATCCAGATTTTCCTAGCTTTCTCTGCCTTCTTCCCGACCTTTGCTGGTGCTCATGCGAGTAGCCTAGTTAGTTCAACTGGTATTCCTCCCAGACACTCTAGCTTCATCAGTTCTGTAAGTCTCTGTCTGTTTCATTTGGTTGAGGGGACTCAGATGAAGACTTTCTAGGTTTGATCATTTATTGTTTGCAGAATTGATGGATTGAATGGAAATGTTTGTGAATTAAGTTTCATCATGAGAAACAGATACAGGGTGCAATAGCAGAGTGACTCAATAGTATACAGGAGATCATGGTAAATAGAAAATATTCTGTGGTCTTTTTCCATAAGGTGAATTTTTATTTACATTTTCCCGTGGATGGTTTTTGCAATATCTGAGCTTGATATCATTATAATAAAATAAAGCTAAAGAAGAAAATCTTTACAAATTACATTTTAGAAGGAAAAAAAAAGCTCATGACATTTTAATAAACGGAGTAGAGTTGCTGGAAGGCAGCACTTGGGACTCTCTGGGTATGTATTAGTTTTCTGCTTTAAAAACTTTGTAGTTTATACTTAAAGAGAACAATGAAGTCACTCTGTTACCCTGGTTCCTGTGGACACCTAGGAAGGGTATAGCCTCTAAGGACTTGACCATCGTGTCCTATTTCATGCAGGGACTAGAGTCTCACTTTCGTCTTCCTGTGTTCTTAGACAGTGTAATGGTTAAGATGTTAGTTTTAATTGTCAACTTGACCCAATGTAGAACCACCTGGGAAGAGTGCTAATAAAGCAATATCTAGACTTGGTTGTGTTGCATGGAGAGCAGGCCCTTGTTCTGTCCCGGCTGCCCGGCTAGCTTCTACTGAAATAATCACACAGAAACTGTATTAATGAAATCGCTGCCTGGCCCATTATCTCTAGCCTCTTATTGGCTAACTCTCACATCTTAGTTTAACCCATTTCTATTAATCTGTGTATCACCACAAGGCCGTGGTTTACTGGGAAAGATTCAGCATGTCTGATTCTGGTGGCTCCATGGTGGCTCTCTCACTCTGCTTCCTTTCTCTCAGAATTCAGTTCTGTCTTCTCCACCTACCTAAGTTCTGCCCTATCAACTAGGCCAAGGCAGTTTCTTTATTCATTACCCAATGAAAGTAACACACAAAGAAAAGGAACTTCTACACCATGGTTGGCCTGTGAGGAATTTCCTATCAGGTTAATTGACTTGAGAGTATCGCCCACTCTAGGAAGCACCATTTCCTAGGCTTGGGATTTTTAGGCTTACACTGTGTAAGGATGGAGCATTCTTTTCTCTCTGTTCTTAACTATGGATGTAATGTACATAGCTGCTTCAAATTCCTTCCACCTTGTCTACCCCACAGTGATGGAATATAACCTGGAATAGTGAGCCAAATAAATTCTTCCTTTCTCCCTTACATTGCTTCAGTCTGGGTATTTTATCAATGTTAAATGAAACCAAGAACAGCCGAAGTGAGGTCTCTAAGTCTTGGTTTCTTTATTTGTGTAACATTATACTCCTGCCTTTAAGACTTGTGTGAGAGCCTTATATGACTCTCTAGCAGGCTAACCAAGGACAGAGCTCAATTCACTATTTCTTCCCTCTAAATGGTACCTTGGATTCTATAAGTCTCAGGAATGGAACCAAACATCATTATTCTCCAAGAGACTGTACTTTTTTGTTGTTGTTGTGTTTTCTGTTTAGCTAATCTTTTAAGTTTGTCAGTTCACTATTTAATAGAAGGCTTTTGAAATCATAGGCCCAAAGCTTTCTTGGAACTTAGCTATAAACTAACACCAATACAATTTCTTATTTAAAATTATCAAGAGCATGTGCTGTACAAATGTGAAGTAAGAATGTGGCCTAGAAATAATAAATTAGTTACTCAATAGCAGCTAATCACTCTGACAGTCTCATTGCTGTGTAGACTGTCTTTGGAGGGCAGAATATAAGCTGGTCACTATAAACATCTAAGTATTCAACTCTCTGACATGACATTATTTAACCCTAATATACCAGATTTCCCATCAAATTACAGTTGATTCTTTTGTCTTAACAGTGCCCTTTATTTTCTTTGCATATTGAATTTCCATTCCTATATATGATCTCCCCAGTTCACATTATATAATTAGCAAAAATAATTGCTAAAATAATAACAATGCATATTGAGGGATAAATTACAAAATGACAGTTTTAAAAGTGTATTTACAGTGTGTGCTCAAGGCTCTAGGTGTGTTCTTATACAATTAAAAGATGTGTAGAAGTCTACCTTCTGAGTAACTGCCTGTATTTTATGGTGTCTGGGTCCCTTTTCAATGCCTGAAGATTCCATGCAGATGAAAAATTGCCTAGAACTCTCAAGGATCACCCCAGGCAATGGGGCATCAAGGGCTAAAAGATCTACTCAGCCTAAGCCTTGAATTTCCCAGCTCCCAGCCATCCTTGGGGATGTCACCCCTTCTTTAGGAAACTCTGCCTTCCCTACATGGGGATAGACCCTGTTTTCAGAGGACTGCACCAGACCTTACCTTGATGATGAAGGATAAACTATCCCAGTACTTTAGAGCATTGGAGTCACTGTGCACAGTTGTTAAGAGCAGGTTTGAATCAAAATGAGCAGCAGGCAGGAGTTCACAGTTTAGAAGCTTGTCTATCATCTCAAAACCTTCATTTTCCTAACAGTAAAAGCAGAAAAAAGTGAGGTTATTGAGTATATATTAAGTCATTTGGTATATGTGAATACGTGAAGGGTGATTTTTATCTTTCATGGTCTTACTGCCATAACAAAATAGACATCCCTGGAAAAAAAGAACTTATCTCTACTTCCTGTCCTTTATATACATGAGGCATTTCATCTGCTGAAATGCCTGCCCAAGTATTTTCTATTTGCAGAGCCTTTCTCCTAGATCAGCAGCACAAGAAACCTACACTCCAACCCAATACCGAGAATGGGTGTGTCAGATTTCATACATTTCATTTAGTTTTTTCTCAAATGCTTTATTAAACTTTCTGTGTAAGTTTTCAAATTTTTAGAGTTACTGGGGTATCAAGCTGTAGGTTTCTAGAAGACAGCTCTTTATTTTTTTCTCCCTTTAGAAATTTAGGAACTTGGACTTAGAAGACTTATATTATTTTAATCTCTGACATTGATATATCAGTAAATTAGATCTTCGCTCATATTTTCATTAGATTCTTTGTTAATACTGGACAAAGTGCAGCAATTTTCTGGCTTAATGAATTTTATTTTTTCACACTGACAACTTTAATGAAAACATTAGACTAGCCGATGTGCCTCTCTTTGAAAAATAGAAGATGAAGAATGCATTTAATGATACTACTTTGGTAATAATTTTCAGCTTTTGCAGTTTTAATATCTTGGCCATATTGTATTAACTGATATTTTATATATTCTCTCTTATTATAAAATTATTATTCAAATCAATTTGGAATTTATATATAATACATATATATGTTTATGCCAAACCTATATATACATGCACAATGCACACGCATATATATACATATAGTCATATATATGTATATGTGTATGTATGTGTGTATATAACCACAAACATGATCCCCTTAGCTCCAGTGGACCTGTAACTGACAGTGACATTCTTTCTGTGTCAGGAAGTAGGTGAACCAATGTGCTGAAACTCTTCTTCTCCTTGTTGTATAGGCATCTGGCTGTAGAGGAGAGTCCCACACCGTCAAAGAGGAGAGGGGCATAGTCTGCTAAAAATGTCAAGGTTTTCAGTGTCTTTTTCCCCTTCAGACATAAGATGCAATCACAAAGGTAGAACTTCTGCTCCATTTAATTCTTTACTCTTCTAGAATGCCATTGTTCTCTCCTGCCCTCCTCAGAACCACCTGGTCACAAACAACCAGCACTCACCTGCCTATTCTTGTACATGATACAAACCCAAGTCTTTAGGAATCATACCCAGTTGGAAGGAAAGCATGACAGATGTGGTTGTATCTTTCTTGGTATTGCATTTTCCAACGCTGTCTTATGGATGTCACGAAGTCTATTTTCTTTTTTAAATTGATTTTTTATTGAGCACTACATTTTTCTCTGCTCTCCTCCCTGCTTATCCCCTCTCCCTTCAACCCTCCCCCAAGGTCCCCATGCTCCCAGTTTGCTCAGGAGATATTGTCTTTTTCTAGGAAGCCTATTTTCTAAAGAAACATCTTACAGTTCTGTTGTGGTGAAGTGGTGTGGGAGGTCCTTCTGTCCATGTGCACCGTTCATTGGTTAATAAATAAAGAAACTGCCCTGGCCTGTTGATAGGGCAGAACGTACGTAGGCAGGGAAGATGAAACTGAGTTCTGGGAGGAAGAAACCAGAGACAGAGAGATGCCATGGATCCACCACCAGAGTAAGACATACTGCCTGCCGAAACTTACCCGGTAAGCCACTGCCACATGGTGATACACAGATTAATAGAAATGGGTTAAACTAAGATGTATGAGTTAGCCAATAAGAAGTTAGTGCTAATGAGCCAAGCAATGATTTAATTAATGCAGTTTCTGTGTGGTTATTTTGGGGCTAAGCTAGCCGGGCAGCCGGGACAAATAAGCAGGCCCTTGTCCTAGTGAAGAGACACCATGGCCAAGGAAACTTATAACAGAAAGAATTTAGCTGGGGTCTTGTTTACAATTCCAGACAGTGGGGTCCATGGCCATCATGGCGAGAAGCATGGCAGCAGGCAGGCAGGCAAGCATGGCTGGAGCAGTATCTGATCCCATCTCCTTCAACAAGGCCACACCTCCTAATCCTTCACAAACAGTTCCACCAAGGGGAGGACAAAGAATTTAAGTCTATGAGCCTGTGAGGGTCATCCTCATTTAAATCATAAGAACAAAAATGAGTTATGTTTCAGTCATTCTATGATAGGTTCTTGGCCTTGGACAGAATGTGTCCTTATATTTTTAATGACTTGACACATAAAATTGTTTACATATAATGAGTACAACACAATGTTATTCAGTATAGAGAACAGTACAATCCACAGATTCCATACTGCTGAAGTCAAACTATCACCAACTGCAAATATCATATTTAGGAGATATTTAGGAGAAAAATAATCAACAATTGCAAATATTTGAGGGGAAAAATAAGAAACTGTCTATATGAATATCTTCACATTCCTTTCTCCTAATTATCCCATGAGCAATACAATATGATGCCTGTTTCTATATCATTTCATTTTGTGAGGTGTGATTAGTCAACCAGAGATGTTTTCAATAAAGCATATGAGCATCAGGTAAGCATAGGTACTATGAAATACTGAGCCATGCTATCTCTAAGAAATTGGAGCAAATGAAACTTTTGGCGCTGTGTGATGCTGTTCTGACCCCAGCCCTGGACATGTGTGCAGGATGTGTCCACATATGTACTGCAGGCTGAATAAATACAGTCTGGAAACGATACAGTTTGTCTGGATTAGCTGTAATTTTTGTCAGTAACACCTAGCTTATGATATTTTTCAGAAGCAAAATAAATTATTTGCTTCAGTCAAGCTATAAAACAATTTTCTTTTTTTTATTAAGAAAGAAAAAAAAATTTCCGCCTCCTCCCAGCCTCCCACTCCTCCCACTCTCCCCCCTCCCAACCTCCCCTCCTCCTAACCTGCCCCCCCCTCCCTCCCTCTCGAGTCTGAAGAGCAGTCAGGGTTCCCTGCCCTGTGGAAAGTCCGAAGTCCTCCCCCCTCCATCCTGGTTTAGGAAGCTGTACTCTTTTATTTTTTTATTTATTTTTTTAT